>NW_022162540.1:0-5245 GCF_008728515.1 Papio anubis | reverse complement strand
CATACAGAAAGTTAAAACATAGTGAATGTTCTCCTTCCATGCCTTGTTGTTTGGTAGAATAATTTTGTTATGATGTTCAGCCAGGCAGTTAGCTCTCACTGTTTAAGAGCCACGATTTTCTATACTGCAAGGTCACGCACTGAGATGAGGAAGGCTAGCCAAACATTTCTTCAGAATAAACACTGGAGGAAGGTTAATGTCCTTACATTCCAGGATTTTACAGATAATTATGGTATTTAGTAAGACTAAGCAAGCTTAGAATGATAGAATTACAGTGGAAATCTCGGTTTTGATTAATTATGAATGTAAAAATTTTATATTTAGTATACCCACCCCGATAAAAGGCGTTGACAATTTTTACATAGACCAGCAGGTAAGTGACGTTCATAGGTAAGTGACAACAGGAAAACAGGAACTACAATAATAGAATAAATGTTGCACACTTATTAGTTACCTGAGACTACACTTTTTAGGAATAATGTAAGAGATAAGCTTGTTAGTTAACATCACACCAATAACTACACACAGTTTTAGCTCAATCTATTAATATTAAGTATTCGTTCTTATGCTCTTTGATACCAAAAATATTTAGATGATCTAATACATGCAAAGGACTGAGCTAGGGGCTAGACATAACATGGTCAGGACAAAGTAGTATGTTAACCAGGTTATTTCTGCTTTAGGTGACAGAATCCCTAATTAAACTTACTTAAACAAAAGAATATTATTAACATTACTGGATTCGAGGATTCTGATTATTTATCGTCCCCTTTTTCTCTCCTCTCTTTTCTACTTTCTCCTGCCTTCTCCCTTTCTTATCTCTGTTCAACTTCATTCTTAGACTTTTCCCATTTGGTGGGATCTCTGAGATAAAATGGCAATCAGCAGAGACTGGCTAGATGTTTCCTCCTCTTTCTTCTTCTTGGTTCACTACTGGTTTGTATTTTTCAGCTTCCCTCTCCCATCTTTACATCTGAGTGGGGTCATAGGGCTATTACTGCCATATGGACTGTATTTCTGCCAATGGACCAGAAGTATGCTACTTCCAGGAAGAGGCAAGCAAGGGAGAGTGTGTCTTCTCTACTATCTCTTTCTCTTTCTTCCCTTTCTGCATCAGCCTTGAAAGCAGATGGGGGGAAGGACTACAGGATGGAGCAAGCTTGAGCTCCTACCGCATGGATCACTACTGTGCTGGCCATCAACCTACAAGGGACAGTGACAGGAGCAAAGAATACACTTTATGTGAAACCATTGAGAATTTAAAGGTATTTGGTACAGCAGTTCGACTTCCCTTCTTAATGCATGATCCTTAGATTGTCTGATCCTGGAGAAAAAGTGCTTTCGGCTAATCGTTTGAGCAAATGTCCAGTGAGCAGAGCTCTTCCCAGAACCATCAGCTCTGGCCAGATGTACGAGGCACTCTGACTTGTCAGGCTTGGTATCCACTATCCAGATCTGAAGAAAAGCAGTCAGCTTTATTCAAACACATGGATTGACTTTCCTTGGAAAGGTGTGCTTTTATTATTAGAAAAAAAGGATGGTAACAAAGAGCAACAGGAAAAATATCAGTAAGTACCCACATACATAATTTTTAAAAATAGTTAACATACGTGTTTTGCATATTTTACATGTGTCCAGGCATGCCTCCAACTTGCTAGTTACTGAACTAGAAACTGGAGATACCATGGTGAGGAAGACACGCATGGTCCCTGGTTTCATAGAATATACATTCTATGGCAAAGACGGAAAGAAAAAGAGGAAGAAAAGAAAAGAATGTGGAAAGAAGAAAGAGACGTTAGCCAAAAATAATTCTGAGACGTTATTATCCTTAGCATGCAAAAAGTTTACTTATGTAGGAGGGACCCAACCATTAGACTCCTGCCAACAACCAAAAGCAAAAGTGAAATTTATGATAGAAAAGAGGGGAAAAAGAATCTCATAATCTCAAGACACTGTTTTGCATTTTTTGGAAGGTAAACTGGTTGGCTGGAAGCTAGCAGAGACTCTAATCAGGTTACTTTGCTCTTTAATGCTCTGAATACCAGCAATTTGTTCAAGTTATTTATGGATTATCTGAAACTTCTGTAGAGTTTAGCTATACCACATATGTAAGAGACTTTCTCTGTGTCATACTGGCCAGTTTCCCTATGTTAATGCCTCTACCTTTCTTAGATTCAATCTGCACCATTTTCCTCAATTGAATTTTCTAAAAGAAAGGAAGACACCTACTAAGCTAATAGATGAATGAAATAATTGCTTATATGATTAATGCTTATCAGAAATAAGTGTGAGTCTGAGGTGCAAAAAAACGCACTAGAGATTATATAGTTAATTATAAATATAAATTTAGTAATTTATAGCCAACTATCGGTAATGAATTCTGTGTCACAAGTCAGAATAACTTTTTCAGGTGCCGTTCAAAATTCACCTGCAACATTTGGAACCAAAATGACATGAGCCATCGAGGGTCTGATAAACTTTCTGGGCAGATCTGGTGGGGATTTATCTGAGAAGATGATTTTGAACAAGGGCTTGAGTCTCACAAATGAGGGTCCCACAACTGAATCCTTTCCTCTCCACCTCCATTCTGAAAAGATTCTGATGCTCCACCTCCTTAAAGGATGGGGGAGTCTTGTTTTATCACTAACATAAACTGGAAAGGGTATAGATGGATTGGAAGAGGGTCCTGAAATGAGAAAAGGAGAGGAGGAAAAGTGGTAGTCTGGCTCTTGGAAAGAACCACACTAGACACTATGGGCAAGAGTTAGTTCCCTGAATTGTAAATCAGCCAAAGCCCACTTCCTCTTTTCCTGCTGCCTCAAGCTCATGTGCTCATATTTTCTTTTTTCTTTTTTTTTTTTTTTTTTTTTTTGAGACGGAGTCTCGCTCTGTCCCCCAGGCTGGAGTGCAGTGGCACGATCTCGGCTCGCTGCAAGCTCCGTTCTCGGGTTCACGCCATTCTCCTGCCTCAGCCTCCTGAGTAGCTGGGACTACAGGCACCCGCCACCGTGCCCGGCTAATTTTTTGTATTTTTAATAGAGACGGGGTTTCACTGTGGTCTCGATCTCCTGACCTTGTGATCCGCCCGCCTCGCCTCCCAAAGTGCTGGGATTACAGGCATGAGCCACCGCGCCCGGCATGTGCTCATATTTTCAAAGGTCAGAGGTGTCAATCTTTTTCGGACCCTGGGGCATTTGGGACCCTGGGACATAGTGGTGAAACAGAAGTTTCCAACAGGTCCAGGTTGGGTCAGCTGGAAGGAGAAAAGGGGGAGAGTTGATGGTGAGTTTCTGGAAGAGGGTTCCTTCCTGGGACTTAGAGTCAAATCTTCATTCAGCCAGTGACAGTGCATTATCACTTCCTGTTTCCAACTTGATTTAACACAGTAAGAAGCAGAGATGTAGGAAGAGCAACTCCTCCTAAGTCAAATAAAAAAGTGAGAAAAAACTGTAATGTATTTACTTGAACTCAGGTCTAGGAGTGTAACACAGGTAACTACTCTTCCACCTGTTAGTCCCTGACTAGGAAAGGTGTGTATGAGAGAGGTATGTAATAGTGTATGGAGAGTCTGAAAAAAGATACTGTATATTTTCTTCCACTGACCACATAAGCAACTTGCAATGACCCCAACATCATGGGTAGGAGATAATTACATTTATCAAGAAGCTACAGTTTCCATTTCCCTACTTGCCAGGGGTGAGACTGTAACCGACTGATATTTATCAGCTTTGTGTGAACTTACTGCAAGTTCTTACCTTATTTACCAGAAGAATATATCTAACATGGAGAGACCAAATAGTTTTGAGGAAGATGGTAATATTCTAGAGCTTGAGCAAGGCGATGTTAAGATACAACCTTAACTGTAAAAAAACAAAAATGCAATTATAGAACCGGGAAACAACTCCTACTACAATTACAGCTACTACTCAGTAAGTAATTTGAACACTTTGCTTGAAATTTGCCATTATGAAAGAAAGGAAAGAAAACCTCAAATGTTTCAAATTACTTCTGCTGGAAATTCCTGACTTTCCATGTGTTTCTAGTAAGGTTTGATTTTTGATGATTTTTGGAAAATAAAGAAAAAATAGAACTCAAGTAACTCATAAAAGCAAGTAATATGTGCATAATTGTGTGAGAAAAGCTAAAACAACATTTCACAGCTGGTCAGCATAAAAAATGACTTGTCGGTTTTACTTTACAGATAACACCTGTATGTCTTAAATAATACATATGTACATTATTCATTTGAAGACTTCTATATAGTATAAAATTACTGTGTATAAAAAATGAAAATCTGGCTTTTCCAGAAATATATTTTCTATAATATTAAGTAAAACAGATTCTAAAGCATATGTTATCCCTCACAATAGATAGATTGTTTTGTAACATGTCCTAATCAGATAGCAGAGAAGATGGTTTCGAGTTTTATCAGGCATTCAGTAAGGTTTCCTGAGGGGGGAAATAAAAGAATCTCTACAACACAGGTCTCTAGAAAGTTTTCTTCGTGAAGGCAGAGGATGATTGGTTTGATCCCTTCTTCTATTATCTGAGCTCTAATTAGGATTTCTTTTTTTTTTTTGAGACGGAGTCTCACTGTGTCTCCCAGGCTGGAGTGCAGTGGCGTGATCTCGGCTCACTGCAAGCTCCGCCTGCCGGGTTCACGCCATTCTCCCGCCTCAGCCTCCCAAGTAGCTGGGACTACAGGCGCCCGCCACCGTGCCCGGCTAATTTTTTGTATTTTTAGTAGAGACGGGGTTTCACCATGTTAGCCAGGATAGTCTCGATCTCCTGACCTCGTGATCCACCCGCCTCGGCCTCCCAAAGTGCTGGGATTACTTCAGGGAATAACTTAAACTGTAATTACTAGGAATTCAGCATTACAAATTTGTGACTATTCAAACCAGTCCTAAATAATTTCAGTTTTATTTAACTTTATATTAGTTTGAAAACATTTCTATTTCCTTGAACTCATAACTGTCATTTTTTTCATTTAAGAATCAGTTACAAGTTTCTCCTACAAAGTTATCCTAAGATGCTTTGTATACTTAAAAGTATGTGAAGAAAGTATTTCTTTTCGCTAATCTGAGCTCCCTTTTATGCATGAAAATCAAGTGATGCTTTATCAGATTTTTTCACATTTTAAAAACTGGTGTCTATAGTCATCTTCATAACCCCCATTAATGATTTACATGGATTAGTCTGATTGCTTTTCTAAGACTTTCTTACCACACATGTATCTGGTGTT
>NW_022162539.1:0-5253 GCF_008728515.1 Papio anubis | reverse complement strand
ATCCTAGTAAGCCTGAGGGTACTGCAGGAGACCAGGGCGTATCTCAGTCCTTATCTCAACTGCATAGGACAGACATTCCCACAGCGGCCATTTATAGACCTCCCTCCAGGAAGGAATTCCTTTCCCAGAGTATTAATATCAATAATTCTTGCTAGGAAAAGAATTTAGTGATATCTTCTCTACTTGCATGTCCATTTATAGGCTCTCTGCAAGAAGAAAAATACGGCTCTTTTTGCCTGACCCCGCAGTCAGACCTTATGATTGTCTTCCCTTGTTCTCTAAAAATTGCTGTTATTCTGTTCTTTTTCAAGGTGCACTGATTTTCATATTGTTCAAACACACATGTTTTACCATTAGTTTGTACAGTTAACACAATTTTCATAGTGGTCCTGAGGTGACATACATCCTCAGCTTAGAAAGATAACAAGATTAAGAGATTGAAGTAAGACAAGTGTAAGAAATTATAAAAGTATTATTTGGGAACTGATAAACGTCCATGAAATCTTCACAATTTATGTTCCTCTGCTGTGGCTCCAGCCGGTCCCTCTGTTCAGCGTCCCTGACTTCCCACAACATCTCTCCCTATCTTTTTATACAGATGTGCCATGGCGATGAAGGCTTGTTTGTTCTCTTGGTTTTGATGCAGGATTCTTCAACTGGTCTGGCATACTAAAAACAAGCTGATTGAACAGAGAAACATAATTCCAAAATTTACTACAATGGAGCCCCCAACAGACTTAATCCAAGTCGTGGGGTTTAGTCCAGAAAGACTTTCTGCCACCTGATCTAATGCCTCAGCTCCAGGCATAATGGATAAATGAGCTTGAGAGGCTTCAAAATTTGTTTCTTTAATTTAGTTATGTCCAAGGATAAATTTTCTTCCCTACCCAGAATGTGTCCTTTGACCATTTCCCATGAATGATCAGTCTTGTTGAAGGAATATGGTGTGACACAGAAATCAGAAGTATTCCAATCGCACTGCATTTGCATGTGATGTTTGAGACTCACTACCTGATCTCCAAGACAAATAACAGACTGTCTTAAATCATTAATTTGATTAGCTAATCTTTGATCAATGCCTTGTTGAGAATTCCACATTTGGGTGGAACTGGCTTGCCAGTCATTAACAAAATGAGCCGTTTGAATAGATTGGTGTAACGCCGGCAGTGGTGGCCAGTGCAGTGACTGTAATTAGGCCCATGATCACAGCGATTAAAGTGAAAACAAATCTCTTAAATCATTTGAGAATTCATTGTAATACTTCATTAATTAAATGTACTGAGGGGGAAGATTCCCAAGGTCTGGGTAAAGTTACCGGTATCCAGATTCCTTCTCGAGCTCAAACCAACATTACACTTTACCTGGAGTCAAAACAGGAGTTAACACAAGTGTATAAATTACAATTAATGCATTAGACAGTTTGATTGTTCATCCAAATTTTGATATTTCCCACTAACAGCATGTAAGGAGGCTTAACACAACTTTGTATAGGAATAGTCAGATTGGAGGTAAACAAAGCAGAATGTTTGAATCTATGTTGATACTGAGGGAGAGGAGTGGCAGTGGCAACACCTGATGCTCTCCACTGTAAAGAAGCTATCTGAGGTGCCCGGGGATGCTGAAGAGGTAGAGGGGTATACTTGGGTCAAGAAGAATTATCATAATGCCAATCGGAGTCCCATAAAAGAGGATTGGCATCAAAAAGAGGAAAAGGGTTCAAAGGGGATTTATCATGGGGTTCAGAATCACAGATGCGAGGGGCAGTAGTGGGGACAACAGACAGAAAAGTTTCCCCTTCCCATACTTGCAGTCCTGACATGGCAATAGCCAATTTCCAAAGTTCTGGGTGTTCTGGGCTCAGAATGGGGAACATCATACGAGGCCTTGCAGGGGTGGGTAGTGCTCTTATCTTCCCATTTTAAGGGAAAGAATGAGCTGAACCTCCTGTGCAAAGTAGGATGATGATTCTCATCTTCCCAATAAGAAACAAAATAAGTAGCCTCCAGGCATTCCCTCCTGCCAGAGGAGCAATTATTTTTTAAATAGCCCTTTGGTGCCCAGTCTGTTACTAAACTATGAATACTGCTGCATGTGAGTTAACACAGTCTTCCCAAATTAAAGTTTTAGATGGGCCCTCAAAATTTTTAGGACATGGTTTTCCTACAGGTTTATACTGAAAGCATGAGGTATCTCCTATTACTCCCCTTTTTATTTGTCTTAAAGGAGAAAGGGAGAGGCCAGAGACCAAATGTCCTCATTTCCTTTTAGCTAATCTCTCCGGAAGATAAACAGCCCAGACTCGAGTTTCTAGATGGATACTACCAAGTGCATGTCCGAGGCACAGAGGAGGGTATTTATAACCCATAGTAACATTAAATGCAGTGCCTTCTTCTCCTGGTTGAGCCGGGCCATGGTCATCCGTAGCTCCAGGCATCCATACATTATTGTTAGTATAGATTTCCACAGGAGCATCCATCCAGGTGAGAGGTCGAATAAGTGGAGGAAAAGGCACATAAGCCCAATAAGAATAGTTTTGTGTAGCAGGTAAATCACTTTGAGGGGAAATTGGTGAGACAGAAAGTATAAGGAGGAGAATTATTACATAAAACCTATTTAAGCAAGAACCAGTGCTGAAGGAGGAAGAGAAGAACAGAGGGATGTTATTTTCAGGCTAATAGAAATGGTGAGATTTTTAGGTACATAAGGAGAAAAAGAAAGGGAATTAGGAGAAATGGGATTAGTTAGAGGGGTCTCCATTGCCATTAGGGAGGATTGAACCAGACCCATTTTGATTTGGCATGCCAATTTCTTAGGAGTTGGCACAGATCTCACCAGGTTTGAGGGTGGTCTCTGATGCGGACGTCTTTTCCCTGTGGTTTTCATTGTCAGTATTTACACAACGTTTAAGTCTTCCAGTGGGCACCCAGACCGGGGATTGATGATCTCCTGATGAAACACAAGCATACCATCTTTCCCATGTTAAAATTGTTCCAGGTTCCCAGGTATGGGTCTGGGAGATTTTCCATAACACTGGCTTGCCTTCATTTAGGGAGAATTTTTTGCCTGTATAATGTTCATCTGCAGTTAGAGTATTGTCTTTAGGAACATTTGAAAGTTTAAAGTAAACAATGCTAAATGTAATTGGGAGTGGGGAGTGGTTAAATTATGCTTTTGTTGCTCAGACTGTTTGGACAATTGAGTTTTTAAAGTGCGATTGGCCCATTCCACCACAGCCTGTCCCTGAGGAAGTAGTTTCTATTGATAACGAGTTGCAGGCTCCGGATTATGGATAGAGGGTACAGTAAAAGCAAATTTTTCACAATCTGATTTATGTAAAACAATATGAAAGAAACAGTTTTTAAGATCAATAACTATAAGAGGCCAATTTTTAGGTATTAAAGCAGGGGCAGTTGTGCCGGGTTGGACGGCTCCCATAGGTTTAATTACAGCATTAACGGCCCTTAAATCAGTTACCATCCTCCACTTGCCTGATTTTTTTTTTTTACTAGAAACACAGGAGAATTCCGGAGGGAAGAGGAAGTTCCACATTTCCAAGTTGTTAACTGTTCAGAAACCAATTGAGCTAAACCCCCAGTTTTTCTTTAGAGAGCGGCCACTGCTCAGTCCAAACAGGTGTTTCAGATTTCCATTGTAAAGGAATAGGATTAGGAGGCATGGCAGTGACCGTCATCAAAAGGGATAACCTAAATCAGCCCTGTCTTCTTTTATAGTAACTTGAAGAGGTTTAGTAATTCCTTCATGTCTTGGACCAAGACCAAGTCTGGGAACAAACCCCATGTTTTCCATTATATGTTGACTGGGAGCACTATAAGAGTTACATGGAATATTAATTTTAGCTCCCCATTGTGCCAGCAAATCTCTACCCCAAAGAGTAATGAGGATTGGCGTGAGGTAAGGCTGAATTGTACCCTTTTGACCATCAGGGCCAGTGCACGGCAAGATAAAGGTGCTCTGGTGAACTTCATCAGCTTTTCCAACACCTACTAGTCCCATGTTAGCGGGATGTTTAAGCCAGGAGGAAGGCCGTAAATTAGAGTAAATAATAGAAACATCTACCAGGTCCTCAAACTTTTTTCCTTGAATGTGTATGGTGCAGGTGGGCCATTGTTTAGAAATTACATTAATCCAATAAGCAGCTTTTTCACCGCCGGAGCCCATCCTAGGGCCCCATGTCTTATCTCCTTTGTTTAAAACAATATTAGGTAGTAAAAGTAATTGAGCAATTGACTCACCAGCTAGAATGGAAACAGGAACTTTGGCAGACACCGTAAGTGTAATCTCATCAAGGAATCAGAATCAATGAACTATGATACCTTCAGCAGAGGTGGATGCCCTGCCTAACACCAGACCCACGGAACCTTGAGGTAAAGGGCCAGTGATCCCCCGGAGGGACAATTAAAGGCAAAGAATTAGGTAGTAAATTTAGAGGAATGGTACTACAGAGATCGACCACCCCACTTCCTACTGTGGAGGTCTAATATTCCATTTTTAGGAAACCAAGGACAGTGTTCTTCTACTGCCCTGAATAGGGTGACCATATTTTCCATGGGCACTTGAACTCCTCCCTGTTTTAACAGGAATTTAATATAGCAGAGATAAGCATAATGTTTAGACTCTGTGTGATCTTTAATTACCCCAGACAATACACAGACAACTCACCAATCGTCAGGGAGCTGAAAAAGCGTTTCTGTGGACCGGACTGATGAACATTTCTCCATACCTACCAAAGGGAATTGGGTTCCCACATGTACTCAGGAAAAAGAAAACCATGTTGATGCACCAGGTATCAGGGGAACCCGCCCCCAATATTTCAACATAGGTTCTTTCCATTTTCCATAAGTGTTGACTGGCTGAGAAATAAAGAGAAAGAGTACAAAGAGAGGAATTTTACAGCTGGGCTGCTGGGGGTGACATCACATATCAGTAGGACTGTGATGCCCACCCAAGCCTCAAAACCAGCAGGTTTTTATTAAGGATTTCAAAACAGGAGGGGATGTACGAACAGGGAGTAGGTCACAAAGAACACATGCTTCAGAGGGCAAAAAAGTGGAACAAAGATCACATGCTTCTGAGGAAACAGGACAAAGGGTTAAAGGCAGAACTTCTGATAAGGGTCTATGTTCAGTGGTGCACGTATTGTCTTGATAAACATCTTAACAGAAAACAGGGTTCGAGGGCAGAGAACCAGTCTGACCAAAAATTTACCAGAATGGAGTTTCCCAATCCTAGTAA
>NW_022162538.1:0-5276 GCF_008728515.1 Papio anubis | reverse complement strand
GTGGGCGGATCATGAGGTCAGGAGATCGAGACCATCTTGGCTAACACGGTGAAACCCCATCTCTACTAAAAATACAAAAAATTAGGCGGGTGAGGTGGTGGGTGCCTATAGTCCCAGCTACTCGGGAGGCTGAGGCAGGAGAATGGCGTGAACCCGGGAGGCGGAGCTTGCAGTGAGCCGAGATTGCACCACTGCACTCCAGCCTGGGCGACAGAGCGAGACTCAAAAAAAAAAAAAAAAAAAAAAAGACAGCATAAAGAAAATGAAAAACAATTGGTTTTCTGAATGTAGAAAAAATGTCTACAAATTCATATGAAATATACAAATAACCAATCAGAAAAATCAACAAATTACAAGGGGGAAGAAGATGCTCAAAATGATTGGCAATCAGAGAAATCCAGATTAAAGTAACAAAGAGCTGCCACTTCACACCTTAGTTTAGCACACAGTGTTAAAGCGTGGTGATGTGTTGGAAGAAAGAACTGTAGAATCGCTTCGGAGAGTATTTGGCTACTTCTAGGAAATTTTTAAATGAGCATCCCTAGGATTCAGGAAACCACTTCTAACCACATCCCAGGCACATTCGCATCCCTGTTTGTAACGGTAAGAAAGGAAAATAAAAATGCCTTTCACAAGAAGAGAGGAAAAATTAATTGTGGCATATGCACACAATGGAATATTATTCCGCAGTTAAAAATGAACGAGCATGAAAAACTAAATAAGCCTGTGCATATTAACATGGAAAAATGCTTAAAATAATGTTGAGGGGTAGAGGCTAACTGTGAAATAACCATATATCTGTGTGTGAATACACAGACACATTCACAGGCTACATTATTTGTGGATATAAATACACAGCAAAAGGTGGAGTGTCCACACACCCACATGCCCTGGCAGGACAAACACAAATCAGGACACCTGCTCCCACAGGGAGAGAAAAGAGAAAGAGAAGAGAATCTGACTGGGGGACTGTATTCAGAAGACTTCAACCACATCTGTAATATTTTAGTTGTCTAAGAAAAATGTCCCAAGCTAACTCCCCATGTACAGAGAAATGCAGACCAGGGGAGCACACAGAGGAACACGTATGTTAGATAAGACATCACACGGGGATGCAGAGAAACACGTATGTTAAATAAGACATCACACGGGGATGCAGAGGAACATGTATGTTAAATAAGACACCACACGGGGATACAGAGGAACACGTATGTTAAATAAGACATCACACGGGGATGCAGAGGAACACGTATGTTCAATAAGGCATCACACAGGGAGGCAGAGAAACACGTATGTTAAATAAGACATCACACGGGGATGCAGAGGAACACATATGTTCAATAAGGCATCACATGGGGAGGCAGAGAAACACGTATGTTCAATAAGGCATCACACGGGGATGCAGAGGAACATGTATGTTCAATAAGGCATCACACAGGGATGCAGAGGAACACGTATGTTCAATAAGACATCACACGGGGATGCAGAGAAACACGTATGTTAAATAAGACATCACAGGCTGGGTGCGGTGGCTCAAGCCTGTAATCCCAGCACTTTGGGAGGCCGAGATGGGCGGATCACGAGGTCAGGAGATCGAGACCATCCTGGCTAACACGGTGAAACCCCGTCTCTACTAAAAAATACGAAAAACTAGCCAGATGAGGTGGCGGGCACCTGTAGTCCCAGCTACGCAGGAGGCTGAGACAGGAGAATGGCGTAAAACCCGGGAGGCGGAGCTTGCAGTAAGCCGAGATCGCGCCATTGCACTCCAGCCTGGGCGACAGAGTGAGACTCCGTCTCAAAAAAAAAAGACATCACAGAGGCATGCAGGGGAACACGTGTGTTAAATAAGACATCACACGGGGATGCAGGGGAACACGTATGTTAAATCAGACATCACAGAGGCATGCAGGGGAACACGTATGTTCAATAAGACAACACACAGGCATGGAGTCAGCAAGACTGAGACTGGAAACACAGATGACCCAGACAGTGAACAGCTCCTGAAAAGCCCCAATTCCATTCCCAAGAAAGACAAATTACATAGGAGGAAAAGTCTCTCTCTCCCTTCACCTTACAGCTTTTCTGTCTCCCAGGCACCGGGATGCTCTCTGACAAATGCTGAAATGTCAGCAAAGTGGCCTTAGGAGTCGTCCTGGCAAGCAAAGACATGAAAGACAGAAACGCATTTTAACGGGGAGGAGTTGCTATGATCCCCTGGGGCCGGAAAACAACTCTTCCTTTTTAACGAAGAATTCAAAGGTGTTTAGACCCAGGCTGGACATTTCTATAATCTTGAGAGCCAAAAAAACCACAAAATCCACTCAAGTGGCGTAAGCAGCCTCCTGCAGCCTACTGGGTCTCTGAGGCCTCCACGGTCTGAGTGGAGAGGCCCTTGCCATAGTCCACCAGTATTTTTCAGGAAAAAATCTGGTCTGCATTGCAGCCATTCCAGCCAGCAAACGTGATGGGGCAGTCCAGAGAGGGCAAGGGCAGGGCACCTCCATTCACTTGTCAGGAGGGGACAGTGTCTTCAGTGGACCAGCATATTTAACCCCAGGAAGGCTGAGAATTAAATGCAGCAATGTTTGCGGAAATCAGATTGTCTGAATTAATATTTTTTGAATTATGATGAAGAATTTATCAGACCATATGAAGCTGTATTTAGCATCACATTGGCCCTGGGATTCGAATTTAAACTATGCAATGGAACTGATTGAGACTTGTGATTTTAAGCTGAAAACCTAATAAATTTATAGAAACTATTGAACCATTTAAGCAAATTTATAGATTCACCATATTTACACTTTAATTTATTCAGTATACAATACTTAAGTACTTAGGAAGGTCTAGTTACAGTAAATTTATAAACAAAAATTTAAATGTCTAAGTTTATAAAATAGGATAAAGCATTTCTTAGAATCTTCTTGAAAATGAATGTTTAAAATTGCTAAATGTACAAATACAATTTTTCATAAGTTGAATCTAAAAGTTTTTTTTTTTTTTTTTTTTTTTTTTTTTTTTGAGACAGAGTCTCACTCTCTCACCCAGGCTGGAGTGTAGTGGCATAATCTCGGCTAACCACAACCTCCGCCTCCCAGGTTTAAGTGATTCTCCTGCCTCAGCCTCCCGAGTAGCCGGGACTACAGGTGCGCACTACCATGTCTGGCTAATTTTTGTATTTTTAGTAGACCCAGGCATGGTGGTGTGCACCTGTAATCCCAGCTACAGGGTCCTGCTCTGCCGCTCTGTTGCTCAGGCTGGAGTGCAGTGGTGCGATCATGGCTCACTGCAGACTCAACCTCCTCGGCTCAACCCATCCTCCCACCTTAGCCTCCTGAGGGGCTGGGACTACAGGCGCCCACAACCGCGCCCGGCTAATTTTTTGTATTTTTAGTAGAGACGGGGTTTCACCGTGGTCTCGATCTCCTGACCTTGTGATCCGCCCGCCTCGGCCTCCCAAAGTGCTGGGATTACAGGCGTGAGCCACCGTAGGCTGGTTTCAAACTCCTGACCTCGTGATCCACCCGCCTTGGCCTCCCAAAGTGCTGGGATTACAGGCGTGAGCCACTGCGCCCGGCCCCTAAAAGCTTTTAAAAACCCAACATTTTTGAATTTCTAACTTTAAAAAATGGAATGTTGACATTTAGAAACTAAAGTGGTTTCTGAAAAATATTTTCTATGGACAAAATCCATTCTCAAGAGTACTAACAAACCCACATTTATCATGAAGGATTTTCTTCAAGTCAGATAACAAAATAAGAAGTATCACCATAATTCTCATTTAATATTGTTTTAGGAGTTCTCACCAACATAATAGGACATGAACAGGACATAAGAAAAGAAATAGATAAAATGATCACCGCTGGCAGACAGTGATAAATTCCCACGAACTTGGTTAAGAACAGAGCTTCCTGAAGTGTTGGTCTGGGACTAACCCAGGATCTCCCAGCAGCCTCAGCATCACCTGGGAGACCATTAGCAAATTCTTGAGGGGGCGGCGGGAGTGGGGGGAGGCAGAGGCAGTGCAGTGGCTCACACCTGTAATCATAGCCCTTTGAGAGGCAGAGGTGGGAGGATCGCCTGAGCCCAGGAGTTCAGGATTAGCCTGGGCAACATAGTGAGACAGAACTCGGTCAGATTCCTCTTGTCAAGCATTTAGGTTATTTCCTATTTTGCTTTTGTAGATAAACCAAAACACATACCTGTATCTTTATATATCTCTTATTTCCTTGGGACAAATGCCTAAAAGTTGAATAACCTTTGTTTCTTTCGTAAATTATACTATTAAAAAACTCTTCACCGGTGGCTCACACCTGTAATCCCTGCACTTTGGGAGGCCGAAGAGGGCGGATCATGGGGTCAAGAGATAGAGACCATTCTGGCCAATATGGTGAAACCCCGTCTCTACTAAAAATACAAAAAAATTAACTGGTTGTAGTGGTGAGGTGAGCACCTGTAGTCCCAGCTACTCGGGAGGCTGAGGCAGGAGAATCGCTTGAACCTAGGCGGCGGAGGTTGCAGTGAGCCGAGATCACACCACTGCACTCCAGCCTGGTGAGAGAGCGAGACTCCGTCTCAAACAAACAAACAAAAACCCTTCACCTTCACATCACTTGGTCATACCCCGCTTTGACTTCTGTGCATCGGCGACGCTCTCTGTCCGTGCCTGTGGTCTTGTTGTGTAGCTTAGAGGAGGGGTTTAATGTCTCATAAGCTAGTCCTGTTCTCCTTGCTTTTCTTTTTTGAATCCTTCTTTAATGTTTTACCTGCTTAGTTTTCCAGATAGATTTTGGGATCATTTTGTTGTAGACTCAATAACCCCTGTTGGAATTTTGTTTGATTTATCAGAATCTATAAATTGATTTCAGGAGAATCAAATTTAGAAATAAATATACTGTCTGTCCATCCAGGAATGTAGTATGTATTAAAATTTATTCAGCTCTCCTTCTTTATTTTTGTAAATAGATTTTGTAGTTTCTTTATAAAGGTCACCTGCACTGTTAAAGCCATTCCTAAGTGGTTTGTATTGATTGGCGGCATTTCGATTGAGGCATTTATTTCATTGCATTTCCTGGCTGTCCGTGTCTGGTGTCACTGCTGGCTTCTGGTGTTTGTCCATCCATCAGGCTGCTGGTTCTGGGCGCCAGGGCACACCCCTTCTGGGTAGAGCTGGGCAGCACGCTTTGTTTGCTGATGGGCTTGGAGCAAGTTTTGGTTGTGATTACAGTACCTGGACGTTGCTTCTCCTGCCAGTTTTTTCCTTTCTGTCATTG
>NW_022162537.1:0-5276 GCF_008728515.1 Papio anubis | reverse complement strand
AGACAGTAAAGTCCATGGTGATGAGATCTGAGATGGAAATGAGGAACTTACTGGGAACTGGAGCAAAAGTCACCCTTGTTACACTGTAGAAAAAAACTCAGGGGCAATTATGTTCATGTCCTAGGGTTTTCCTGTGTGGAAATATCCTGGTGAAGCTGAACATGATTGGAGACAGAACAACTCACTTGAAATTCCCAATCACAAATCTCAAGTGAGCCTTCAATGCTATTATAGTATGGATGTTTGTACCCCTAAACCTCATGTTACAATTTGATCCTCAATGTTTGGGTGGGGCCTAATGAGAGTTGTTTAAGTCATGGAGTAGATTCCCACGAATGGATTAATGTCTTCCCTGAGGAGGAGCAAGTTAGTCCTCACTAAATTTGTTCTCATGAGAGCTGGTTGTTAAAAAGAACCTGTGTACCTCCTCTCTCTCTCTCTCTGTCTTGCTTCTTCTCTTGCCATGTTACCTCTGCACATGCCAGCTTACCTTCACCTTCTGCCATGAGTGAAACCGCCTGAGGCCCTCACCAGAAGTTGAGAAGATGCTGGTGCTATGCTTGTGTAAAGCCTACAAAACCATGATCCAAATAAACCTCTTTCTTTATAAATAACTAAGCCTCTGATACTCGTTTATAGCAACACAACAGTCTAAGACCAAAAAATTGGTACCAAGGAGTTCAGTGCTTCTATAAAGACATCTGAAAATGGGAAAGTGACTTTGGAACTGGGTAACAGACAGAACTTGGAAGAGTTTGGAAGTTTCAGAAGTAAACAACAACAAAAAAAGATGAGGGAAAGATTGGAACTTCAGAGATTGGTGATACTGCTTTGCTGTGTCCCCATCCAAATCTCATCTTGAATTGTAACCCTTTATTCGCCATGTGACAAGGAAGGAACCAGGCGGGAGGTATATGGGGACATATTCCTCCATGCTAGTCCCATGATAGTGAGTTCTCACAAGATCTGGTGGTTTTATAAGGCAGTTTTCCCCATTCTTACTCGCTCTCCCTCACCTGTTGCCATGTAAGATGTGCCTCTTCCCCTTCTGCCATGATTGTAAGTTTTTTGAGGCCTCCCCAGTCATGTGGAACTGTGAGTCAATGAAACCTCTTTTCTTTTTAAATTACCTACTCTTGTGTAGTATCTTTATAGCAGTGTAAAAATGGACTAATACAATTGGTTAAGTGATCGTGACCAAAATGCTGACAGAAATATAGACAGTAAAGTCCATGGTGATGAGATCTGAGATGGAAATGAGGAACTTACTGGGAACTGGAACAAAAGTCACCCTTGTTACACTGTAGCAAAAAACTCAGGGGCAATTATGTTCATGTCCTAGGGTTTTGTGGAAGGCCAAACTTAAGAGTGATAATCTAGGGTATTAGATCAAAGAAGCTTCTAAGAAGCAAATAAATGGTGTGGCTACTTTTAACAACTTATGACTGGATATGGCAGCAAATGAATGATGTAAATATGTAACTTATAATTAAAAGGAAAACACAACATAAAAATTAAACAAAAATTAGAAGCCTGACTATATGGTTGAGAAGGAAAGCGTTTTCAGAGAAAAACCCAACAACAACTGGTTGCTAAAAGCAATTAACCTGACTATAGCCTGGTGCTAGTAGTCAAGACAATGGGAAAAAGGCCCTGAAGGCATTTCAAAGATCTTTGAGGCTTCCCCTCCCAAAATAAGCCCCTAGGCCTAGGAAGACAGAATGGTTTTAGGGTATAGGCCATGGGTGCTACTGCCCTGCACCACCTGAAGATGCTGCTTCCTGCATCCCACCTGCTCTGACACCAACTGTGGCTCAAATAGCCCCAGGTAGGGCTTGGGCTGCTACGCCTGAGAGTGCAAGCCATACCCTTGGCAACATTCACATGGTGCTAAGTCTGCAGGTGCCCAAAATGCAAGAGTGGTGGTGGCTTGGTGGCTTCCACCTAAATTTCAGAGGATGAATGCGAAATCCTGGGTGCCCAGGAGGAGGCATGCACCTTTCTCTTCTCTGTGGCAGACAAAGAGCGGCCACAGAGAGTCATCACTGGGGCAATACCTGGTAGAGTCACAGGAGTGAGGTTGCATTAAGAACCTAAGAACTGTAGAACCACAAGCAGTGTGCAACCTTAGTCTGGAAAAGCTACAGGAATTAAACTTCAACCTGTGAGAACAGCGCTGTGGTTTGCAACCAGCAAAGCTATGGTCATAGGACTGCTCAAGGCTTTAAGAGCCCACTCCTGACACCGGTGTGCCCAGGATGCGAGACATGGAGTCAAAGATTATTTTGGAGCTTTAAGACTTAATGTCTACCTTGTTGGATTTTGGACTTTTATGGGGCCTTTTACTCCTTTCTTTTGGAAAATTTCTCCCTTCTCGAATGGGAATATTCACCAAATGCCTATCAAATGACTCTATCTTGGAAGTTAAAGAAAACTTGGTTTTGATTTCATAGGCTCATAGCTGGAAGGATCTAACCTTGAATCTTGGAAGAGCCTTTGGATTTCAGATTTTTAACAATTTTGGAGACTGTTGGAATGGGATTATTGTATTTTGCATGTGAGAAGAACATGAGATTTGGGAGGCCAGGGGTGGAACACTGTGGTTTGAATGTTTGTTCCCCCAAACTTCATGTTGAAATTTGATCCCAGTGTTGGAGATGAGGGTGTAATGGGTGGTGTTTGGGTCATGAGGGGGGATCCCTCATGAATAGATTAATTTTTTTTTTTCTGGGAGGGGTGAGTCCTTACTCAGTTCCTGTGACAGCTGGTTCTTAAAACCATCCTGGACCTCCCCACTCTCTCTCCGTTGCTTCCTCTCTACCGTGTAATCTCTGCGCATGCTGGCTCCCTTTCGCCTTGTATCACAAATGGAAGTAGCCCGAGGCCTTCACTGGAAGCCAAGAAGATGCTCGCATCATGCTTCTTGTACAGCCTGCAAAACTGTGAGTCAAATAAACATCTTTTATTTTAAAATTACCCATTCTCAGTTATTTGTTTATAGCAACACTAACAGACTAAGACAAATGCTATCTGCAATTATATTGTTTCCCATCAATTTACTTTTCTGTTTTTTGATGATATTTTATCACGTCTTTTCTTAAGCTCTTATAGCTGTCTCACCTTAACTCTCGGACAGTAAGTTTCAGCTAGGAGCGGCCATGTGTCTAATTTGGGGTTTTTGAAATGGGAATAGAAGTCAGGTACTTGAATTCCAGACTATCTTAAATTATAGTAAATGACCTTCCCTAGAGTATTTTTCCCATCTATTCATGAAGTAGAACATGGACATAATGGCAGTTCTACCTTGCCCATGCAGTTAAAGACAATATTAGGGAATGGCAGAACTAAAAGAGTCAGTTATACCAAAAATAGTGTGTTGTGTGCATGTCTCTCTCTCTCTGTGTGTGTGTGTGTGTGTGTGTTTATTCCTGGATGGACATCAATGGCAATGGTTATATTTGAGGATGACACTGGGCATAGAGATCATGGGAAGGAGGAGGTATTATTTTGTGAGCTTTAGTTTTATGTCTAAATCAATGGTATTGTGCTAAATATATCATTCTGTGTCCTATTACCTTTAAAAACATATTTATATTGTTGTATTTACGTCTATTTTGTTGGTTCTAACTGGTCAATGATACCATTACATGTAACACTTTTTTTCCCCCTAGGGAGGCATTCACCTTGTTTTTAGCAAAATTCTCAAACTAATTTCCTGTAGTGAGTGCCTTCACTTACATTCTTCCTATTTTCTTGAATCCACTTCTATTAGGCTTTCATCCCTTGTAATCCACTGATCCTGCTGTTGTCAAGGCCACCTATAAATTCCATGTTGCAAAATTCAATGGTACTTTGTCAGTCCTGATCTTAATAAACCACTGAGTAGCTTTTGGCAAAATTGGTCACTCCCTCTTCCTGGACCATCCAGGCATTTTTTAATGTATTTATATACATATATATCTATGTGTGTGTGCGTGTGTATATGCACATTAAGTTATAAATAGATATTTGTACATTTATATAAATATGTATATGTGTGATAGAGCATATATAGCATTGTCTTTCTTCACTTCATTTCTGGGATATCACACTTTCTTAGTTGTCATTTTATTCTGCTGGCTGTTATGTCTCAATCTTACTTGCTGGATTCTCTTCTTCTTCTCAACTTGCAACCAGTGCAACGTTCATGGCATGTGTCTGTATTTATATACCAATGACTCAAATTTCTATCACCAGCCAATACTTTTCTTATAAACTTTAGACTCCAATGTTCACCTACATACTTGCCATCTATTGTATGTCTAACAATAATATTGAATTTAATATTTTATAAATTAAACTATTGATTCCTCATTCCAAAACCTGATCCTTCCACAAGTCCTTTTCACTCAGTAATGGTCAATTTCATCCTTCTGGACAAAATAATTGGAGGCAAGATTGTCTATTATTTTATTTCTCACAAAATGCATTCAAGCTATCAGCAAATCCTATTAGCTCCACAGTGATCCCCTTTTATCCATGAGGGATGGATTCCATGACCCCCAGGGGATGCTTGAAACCAATCATAGTACCAAACTCTATATATACTATGTTTTTTTCTGTATATATATGTGCATATACATACCTATGATGAAGTTTCATTTGTAAAGTCAGTACAGTAAGAAATTAACAACAATAAATAAGAATCAATTACAACAATGTACTGTAATAAAAGTAAAATAAGCATTCCTTGAACATAAGAACTGCAATACCATGACAGTTAATTTCAAGTCTTGATCACCCAGATAGCTACTAAGTGACTAACGGGAGGGTAGTGCCTACTGCATGAATATGCTAGACAAAGAGATTATTCAAGTCCAGGCAGGATGGAGTGGATGGCATGAGATTTCATCACACTATTCAGAATGACTTGCAATTTAAAACTTACGAATGGCTTATTTCTGGAGTTTTTCATTTAATATTTTTGGAACATGCAACCATGGGAAACTAAAACTATGACTGGAGAGGGGTACTATAGTTCAAAAATGTATCCAAATTCCAGCTACTTATTGACACTTGCACTGCTACTACCTTCAATTGAGTCACCATCATCTCTTCCCTGGATTGTTTCAATAGCCTTCGATCTGATCCCTGTGCTTTCCCTCTTGTCCTCTTGTATACTGTTGTCAATATGGCAGCCAGAGAAGTTTTTTTATAGTAGTGAGACGAGATACTTCTGTGCTCAAAACCCTCCAGTGTCTTTCCATCACATACACAATAAAGTTCAAATCTGACCA
>NW_022162536.1:0-5277 GCF_008728515.1 Papio anubis | reverse complement strand
AGACAGTAAAGTCCATGGTGATGAGATCTGAGATGGAAATGAGGAACTTACTGGGAACTGGAGCAAAAGTCACCCTTGTTACACTGTAGAAAAAAACTCAGGGGCAATTATGTTCATGTCCTAGGGTTTTCCTGTGTGGAAATATCCTGGTGAAGCTGAACATGATTGGAGACAGAACAACTCACTTGAAATTCCCAATCACAAATCTCAAGTGAGCCTTCAATGCTATTATAGTATGGATGTTTGTACCCCTAAACCTCATGTTACAATTTGATCCTCAATGTTTGGGTGGGGCCTAATGAGAGTTGTTTAAGTCATGGAGTAGATTCCCACGAATGGATTAATGTCTTCCCTGAGGAGGAGCAAGTTAGTCCTCACTAAATTTGTTCTCATGAGAGCTGGTTGTTAAAAAGAACCTGTGTACCTCCTCTCTCTCTCTCTCTCTGTCTTGCTTCTTCTCTTGCCATGTTACCTCTGCACATGCCAGCTTACCTTCACCTTCTGCCATGAGTGAAACCGCCTGAGGCCCTCACCAGAAGTTGAGAAGATGCTGGTGCTATGCTTGTGTAAAGCCTACAAAACCATGATCCAAATAAACCTCTTTCTTTATAAATAACTAAGCCTCTGATACTCGTTTATAGCAACACAACAGTCTAAGACCAAAAAATTGGTACCAAGGAGTTCAGTGCTTCTATAAAGACATCTGAAAATGGGAAAGTGACTTTGGAACTGGGTAACAGACAGAACTTGGAAGAGTTTGGAAGTTTCAGAAGTAAACAACAACAAAAAAAGATGAGGGAAAGATTGGAACTTCAGAGATTGGTGATACTGCTTTGCTGTGTCCCCATCCAAATCTCATCTTGAATTGTAACCCTTTATTCGCCATGTGACAAGGAAGGAACCAGGCGGGAGGTATATGGGGACATATTCCTCCATGCTAGTCCCATGATAGTGAGTTCTCACAAGATCTGGTGGTTTTATAAGGCAGTTTTCCCCATTCTTACTCGCTCTCCCTCACCTGTTGCCATGTAAGATGTGCCTCTTCCCCTTCTGCCATGATTGTAAGTTTTTTGAGGCCTCCCCAGTCATGTGGAACTGTGAGTCAATGAAACCTCTTTTCTTTTTAAATTACCTACTCTTGTGTAGTATCTTTATAGCAGTGTAAAAATGGACTAATACAATTGGTTAAGTGATCGTGACCAAAATGCTGACAGAAATATAGACAGTAAAGTCCATGGTGATGAGATCTGAGATGGAAATGAGGAACTTACTGGGAACTGGAACAAAAGTCACCCTTGTTACACTGTAGCAAAAAACTCAGGGGCAATTATGTTCATGTCCTAGGGTTTTGTGGAAGGCCAAACTTAAGAGTGATAATCTAGGGTATTAGATCAAAGAAGCTTCTAAGAAGCAAATAAATGGTGTGGCTACTTTTAACAACTTATGACTGGATATGGCAGCAAATGAATGATGTAAATATGTAACTTATAATTAAAAGGAAAACACAACATAAAAATTAAACAAAAATTAGAAGCCTGACTATATGGTTGAGAAGGAAAGCGTTTTCAGAGAAAAACCCAACAACAACTGGTTGCTAAAAGCAATTAACCTGACTATAGCCTGGTGCTAGTAGTCAAGACAATGGGAAAAAGGCCCTGAAGGCATTTCAAAGATCTTTGAGGCTTCCCCTCCCAAAATAAGCCCCTAGGCCTAGGAAGACAGAATGGTTTTAGGGTATAGGCCATGGGTGCTACTGCCCTGCACCACCTGAAGATGCTGCTTCCTGCATCCCACCTGCTCTGACACCAACTGTGGCTCAAATAGCCCCAGGTAGGGCTTGGGCTGCTACGCCTGAGAGTGCAAGCCATACCCTTGGCAACATTCACATGGTGCTAAGTCTGCAGGTGCCCAAAATGCAAGAGTGGTGGTGGCTTGGTGGCTTCCACCTAAATTTCAGAGGATGAATGCGAAATCCTGGGTGCCCAGGAGGAGGCATGCACCTTTCTCTTCTCTGTGGCAGACAAAGAGCGGCCACAGAGAGTCATCACTGGGGCAATACCTGGTAGAGTCACAGGAGTGAGGTTGCATTAAGAACCTAAGAACTGTAGAACCACAAGCAGTGTGCAACCTTAGTCTGGAAAAGCTACAGGAATTAAACTTCAACCTGTGAGAACAGCGCTGTGGTTTGCAACCAGCAAAGCTATGGTCATAGGACTGCTCAGGGCTTTAAGAGCCCACTCCTGACACCGGTGTGCCCGGGATGCGAGACATGGAGTCAAAGATTATTTTGGAGCTTTAAGACTTAATGTCTACCTTGTTGGATTTTGGACTTTTATGGGGCCTTTTACTCCTTTCTTTTGGAAAATTTCTCCCTTCTCGAATGGGAATATTCACCAAATGCCTATCAAATGACTCTATCTTGGAAGTTAAAGAAAACTTGGTTTTGATTTCATAGGCTCATAGCTGGAAGGATCTAACCTTGAATCTTGGAAGAGCCTTTGGATTTCAGATTTTTAACAATTTTGGAGACTGTTGGAATGGGATTATTGTATTTTGCATGTGAGAAGAACATGAGATTTGGGAGGCCAGGGGTGGAACACTGTGGTTTGAATGTTTGTTCCCCCAAACTTCATGTTGAAATTTGATCCCAGTGTTGGAGATGAGGGTGTAATGGGTGGTGTTTGGGTCATGAGGGGGGATCCCTCATGAATAGATTAATTTTTTTTTTCTGGGAGGGGTGAGTCCTTACTCAGTTCCTGTGACAGCTGGTTCTTAAAACCATCCTGGACCTCCCCACTCTCTCTCCGTTGCTTCCTCTCTACCGTGTAATCTCTGCGCATGCTGGCTCCCTTTCGCCTTGTATCACAAATGGAAGTAGCCCGAGGCCTTCACTGGAAGCCAAGAAGATGCTCGCATCATGCTTCTTGTACAGCCTGCAAAACTGTGAGTCAAATAAACATCTTTTATTTTAAAATTACCCATTCTCAGTTATTTGTTTATAGCAACACTAACAGACTAAGACAAATGCTATCTGCAATTATATTGTTTCCCATCAATTTACTTTTCTGTTTTTTGATGATATTTTATCACGTCTTTTCTTAAGCTCTTATAGCTGTCTCACCTTAACTCTCGGACAGTAAGTTTCAGCTAGGAGCGGCCATGTGTCTAATTTGGGGTTTTTGAAATGGGAATAGAAGTCAGGTACTTGAATTCCAGACTATCTTAAATTATAGTAAATGACCTTCCCTAGAGTATTTTTCCCATCTATTCATGAAGTAGAACATGGACATAATGGCAGTTCTACCTTGCCCATGCAGTTAAAGACAATATTAGGGAATGGCAGAACTAAAAGAGTCAGTTATACCAAAAATAGTGTGTTGTGTGCATGTCTCTCTCTCTCTGTGTGTGTGTGTGTGTGTGTGTTTATTCCTGGATGGACATCAATGGCAATGGTTATATTTGAGGATGACACTGGGCATAGAGATCATGGGAAGGAGGAGGTATTATTTTGTGAGCTTTAGTTTTATGTCTAAATCAATGGTATTGTGCTAAATATATCATTCTGTGTCCTATTACCTTTAAAAACATATTTATATTGTTGTATTTACGTCTATTTTGTTGGTTCTAACTGGTCAATGATACCATTACATGTAACACTTTTTTTCCCCCTAGGGAGGCATTCACCTTGTTTTTAGCAAAATTCTCAAACTAATTTCCTGTAGTGAGTGCCTTCACTTACATTCTTCCTATTTTCTTGAATCCACTTCTATTAGGCTTTCATCCCTTGTAATCCACTGATCCTGCTGTTGTCAAGGCCACCTATAAATTCCATGTTGCAAAATTCAATGGTACTTTGTCAGTCCTGATCTTAATAAACCACTGAGTAGCTTTTGGCAAAATTGGTCACTCCCTCTTCCTGGACCATCCAGGCATTTTTTAATGTATTTATATACATATATATCTATGTGTGTGTGCGTGTGTATATGCACATTAAGTTATAAATAGATATTTGTACATTTATATAAATATGTATATGTGTGATAGAGCATATATAGCATTGTCTTTCTTCACTTCATTTCTGGGATATCACACTTTCTTAGTTGTCATTTTATTCTGCTGGCTGTTATGTCTCAATCTTACTTGCTGGATTCTCTTCTTCTTCTCAACTTGCAACCAGTGCAACGTTCATGGCATGTGTCTGTATTTATATACCAATGACTCAAATTTCTATCACCAGCCAATACTTTTCTTATAAACTTTAGACTCCAATGTTCACCTACATACTTGCCATCTATTGTATGTCTAACAATAATATTGAATTTAATATTTTATAAATTAAACTATTGATTCCTCATTCCAAAACCTGATCCTTCCACAAGTCCTTTTCACTCAGTAATGGTCAATTTCATCCTTCTGGACAAAATAATTGGAGGCAAGATTGTCTATTATTTTATTTCTCACAAAATGCATTCAAGCTATCAGCAAATCCTATTAGCTCCACAGTGATCCCCTTTTATCCATGAGGGATGGATTCCATGACCCCCAGGGGATGCTTGAAACCAATCATAGTACCAAACTCTATATATACTATGTTTTTTTCTGTATATATATGTGCATATACATACCTATGATGAAGTTTCATTTGTAAAGTCAGTACAGTAAGAAATTAACAACAATAAATAAGAATCAATTACAACAATGTACTGTAATAAAAGTAAAATAAGCATTCCTTGAACATAAGAACTGCAATACCATGACAGTTAATTTCAAGTCTTGATCACCCAGATAGCTACTAAGTGACTAACGGGAGGGTAGTGCCTACTGCATGAATATGCTAGACAAAGAGATTATTCAAGTCCAGGCAGGATGGAGTGGATGGCATGAGATTTCATCACACTATTCAGAATGACTTGCAATTTAAAACTTACGAATGGCTTATTTCTGGAGTTTTTCATTTAATATTTTTGGAACATGCAACCATGGGAAACTAAAACTATGACTGGAGAGGGGTACTATAGTTCAAAAATGTATCCAAATTCCAGCTACTTATTGACACTTGCACTGCTACTACCTTCAATTGAGTCACCATCATCTCTTCCCTGGATTGTTTCAATAGCCTTCGATCTGATCCCTGTGCTTTCCCTCTTGTCCTCTTGTATACTGTTGTCAATATGGCAGCCAGAGAAGTTTTTTTATAGTAGTGAGACGAGATACTTCTGTGCTCAAAACCCTCCAGTGTCTTTCCATCACATACACAATAAAGTTCAAATCTGACCA
>NW_022162535.1:0-5282 GCF_008728515.1 Papio anubis | reverse complement strand
TCCAACAAAGATGAAGATGAGATATAAGAAGTGTCTATGGGGGTGGGATCCAAAGATGCAAGCCATGGGGAACAATTTCCCATTGTCAATACCTAAGTCCAAGCTCTGTGTTGGATGGAAAGGCCTGTATTTCACTAGAGACTGGTCCATAATTATTAAAAATGGGTGGCCTGACCCCTAAACTCCCTGTGGCCGAGCAGATAACCTCATGCTTTATTTAGTCCAACTTCCTACAGAATCTGTCATCATCAGAGCCTGTCACATTTTCTGTGATTTTAAAAAAGCATCTGTGAGCATATGGAGAAGCTAGTGCAAAGGGCTTAATTGTAAAGCAACGTTCCATGAAATGGGATCTGTTTTTATGGTGCCGAAACCATTTTCTCCCAGAAGAACTGCAATTCACAAATTATAGAATAGGCATAGGATTCATGTCCCTATGTGGAATGGTGACTAAGTGTCTCCAGCTATAAATGTCTGTGCTATGGAAGCCAGAAAGGGTAAATTTAAAACCATTTCACTCTAGTCGAACAAATACCATACTTTTCCATTTCCCCAAATATTTTCTCACATTATTGTTCTATGTCTTCATGCAACGTCTTTTATTTTTAAATTTCTTAAGTGTTTTCTTCGATAAAAATTAACTCAACTAGAAAATCAAACTTTCTAGGAGTATCTAGCCCAAGCAATAAAGACTTCAACATAAAGAAGCATCTCATTTCTTTTTCCTCATTTCTAGATGCTGTATTATGTAAAAGACATCCCAGCTACCCTGAAATTCTTCCATAGTCTCTTAGGTACCAATGCTAAGATTCTCATTATTGTTGTGTCAGGTAAGTTATTTTCATTCAGCCTGAATTTAAAAACAGCAATAGTACATGTATGCATGGATCCCTGTGTTTGAAAGAAGCCTATATATTTTGTCTTCATTATGAAATTCTTGCCTTGGCCTCTAATCATCACCAACTAATTTTCACAGTATTAGGGAAGTCATTCACAACAGTTCTCAATTTAGAAGGTATAGTGGAATTAAACATTTTTTTACTTCTTTCTTTTGGTAAAATATGTCTTTCTCTTCTATATAAGAATCCTTTTTGTAAAGCTTAGAGTAAATTCAACTGACAAAAGATTTTAAATGAGACCAAAAATAGTAAACATTTATTTTATCTACTTTGTGCCATTTGAATGTTTCTTTTCCCTCTGTGATGTTTATTAATAAATAAAGGTTTAAATATTTCAGATATCATCAAATTTAATTAACTTGCATTCTTAGAGCCATGATCAACACTGCTTGCTATAGGTTTTTTCAAATCAAAAACATTTCATTTGTTGTGTTTTGTGTTGGTGTTTTATTTTCTAGGGAGGCATGTGAGCATGACCAGTTGCTGCCAGGGATCTAGTGTCACACAGAGAACACAAGTAAACATTTTTAGATAATGAAACATTGACATTGTTGAGGACAATATTTATTACTTCTTTCATTCAGTAATCTTTATGGATTGTCCACCAGTAGTTATGGGTTGATTTTAGTTACACAGCAGACTCTGTCTCCCTAAGGTTATACCAGACCCCATACTTGGACACTGTATGTCAAAAAATTGATTTGTTCTTAAATATGAAGAATTGCTTTAAAGATGGCAAACATGGTTATAGTTTGTAATCCTGGGTTTGACCTTATGTGAAAGTTTGGCAATAGAGAGCTCCTGTACACAACCTCTCCCCGAAGGGAACATTTAGATACACAATTTTTATCTCTAATTCATTAAAAATACTCATTCATGTGGGAGAGGTCTTACTTCCCATTTAGAAGGGCTTATGGAAACTGGATTCATCCTACTAACCTCTCTCTGAGCTAATAAAGTGCTATGAACTGCATTTAGAATTGCAAAGTAAACTTAGTTATCAACATTGTAGGCAGCCTATTCTTGATGATATTCATCAATCGTACAGAAAAAGCATTGTACACAGAAATAGCAATTCATTGAGAAGTCATATATTTTTTTATCTTAGAATATGTTTCATCTCAATGGTAGGTCTAATCTCTTATTTTTTATTTGGTTTATTTCAACATATTTTCAGAAGTTAAGTATCTGAGCACCCAGAAGTTAGCTTTCTATGAGTATATATTACCAATAAGACAAAGCCAGCCTGAAGTTTAGAAGGGAGCATGAATAGTCCACATGTAACTGAAAAGTGACTAAGTGCCCTTATGGCTACAGTATTCTGCTGGCTGTATCATGAATGAATTAATTGATGATTATTGACATCAAGAAGCTTGAAGACCAAAATAAACTCAATGAAATGTGTTGTATGTTAATACACGGAGCAAGAATACTGAGGCACTTCTAACTATGTGAATTTGGTCTCTGCATCTCAGTTTATTCAAGGGCTATTTCTGGATAACCATATCTGCATTATATTACATCTTTTCATATATGTGGTTCATGAGTACCATCTGTAAATAAACATTCATCATTTAAAAAATCAAAAGAAAGGGAGTAAAGACTCAAAAATCAGTTAGCTTTTTTAAAAGAGTATTTTGAGTCAAAAATTATTTAATCAATGTATTTGATGATGGAAATGTTTTATTCACTTTCTCAATATGCAGTTAACAATTCTTCATTACTGCTTATAGCACAGGAGACAGCTGTTCCAAAGAGGAAAACGTTGTTAATAGACACAAGAATGCAATGAATAACATTTGACAGATTATTAAAGAGATTTTGATGATCTCCTTCCTTACCATACGCACTTCTTAGAAGAGATTTACATAGCTATAGCCATCCATTTTTTCCTAAAAGAAAAACCACTTAGAAAAAGTAGAAGAAAGATTTAGATATTTTATTTGGGGTTTTCTGCTTCTCTTTCTTCTAAGGCTAAGAATGTCTTGGCTTTTTTTGCCTCTATTTGTCAGAATGCTAAGTAAATAAATTAATTAAATATAAGTTAATTTTTTAAAAACCCACTTTTCACATTAATGATTACTTTGCAGTGAAAAATAATTCTACCTGAAAAGAGAAATAGAATTGTGAACTATGTTGATCATTGTCATCAATTTAGTATAACTGGAATGTCCCCAGATTCTCCAGTCCTATGGGCATGTCATACTTAACTCTTAAACATCCAGAGTAAATGACGGAGCTCTCATTTCAGGTAACTTGGGTAATCCATCCCCTCATCACCATTCCTTTACTCCTGAGGATTCCTGGGGTCAGACTTAAATGTTCCTGGTGATTGCCATCCACTGCCTGCTCCAAGTTCAACTTTTGATTTCTTCTCTCCAAATCTTGCATGTGATGCATCTGCCCTTTCTCATCTTGTTTCACATTGCCCTAAACATGGACATAGTCCTACCTCCTTCCTTCTCCAAAACACCCTTCTTGCTTTTGACAGATGTTGAGACCTGTTGGGGAGAAAGAGGAACAAAGAACAGAATTCAGCATTAAGGTCCCACCGTGACTCTCTTTCTCACCTTTCTCTTGCTCAGTCTGGACTCCCTTCCATTGAACCTGTTCTCATAACTTCTCTCAGTCTTCCCTCATATCCTCTTAGTTCAGTGCTGAGATGCCACCTCCTCACTTTCTATTGCAACCCTCTTTTTAAACTTTTATTTTAAGTTCGGGGGCACATCTGAAGGTTTGTCACATAGGTAAACGTGTCCGGTGGTGGGGGGGGGGTGGTTGTTAAACAGATTATTTCATCACCCAGGTATTAAACCCACTACCCAATAGTAATCTTTTCTGCTCCTCTTCCTCCTCCCACCCTCCTTCCTCAAGTAGACCTCAATGTCTGTTGTTTCCTTCTTTGTGTTCATCAGTTCTCATCATTTAGCTCTCACTTATAATTGAAAACATGCAGTATTTGGTTTTCTGTTTCTGCGTTAGTTTTCTAAGGCCAATAGTTTCTGGCTCCATCCATGTCCCCGGAAAAGATATGATCTCATTTTTTTTTATGACTGCATAGTGTTCCATAGTGTATATGTATCACATTTTCTTTAACCAGTCTGTCACTGATGGGTATTTAGGTTGATTCCATGTCTTTGCTATTGTGAATAATCTTGCAATGAACATTTATGTGCATGCGTCTTTATGATAGAATGATTAATATTCCTCTGGGTATATACCCAGTAATGGGATACTAAACTATACTATAGGGGGGTACAGTAACCAAACATTATGGTACTGGTACCAAAACAGGCACATAGACCAATGGAACAGAATAGAGAAACCAGAAATAAGGCCACACACCTACGACCATCTGATCTTTGACAAAGCTGACAAAAACAAGCAATGGGGAAAAGACTTCCTATTCAATAAATGGTGCTAGGATAACTGGCTAGCCATATGCAGAAGATTGAGGCTGGACTCCTTCCTTATACTCTATACAAAAATCAACTCCCTATGGCTTAAAGACTACCCAAAACTATAAAAACCCAGAAGACAACCTAGGCAATACCATCCTGCACATAGGAACAGGCAAAGATTCCATGACAAAGACACCAAAAGCAATAAAAACATTGGCAAATGGCATCTAATTAAACTTAAGAGCTTCTGTACAGCAAAAGAAACTATCAACAGAATAAACAGACAACCTAGAGAAAGGGAGAAAATATTTGCAAACTATGCATTTGACAAAGGTCTAATATCCATCATCTATAATGAACTTAAATTTACAAGAGAAAAACAACCCCATTAAAACGTGGGCAAAGGACATGAATAAACACTTCTCAAAAGAAGACAGAGATGTGGCCAACAAACATTTGAAAAAAGCTCAGCATCACTGATCATTAGCAAAATGAAAATCAAAACCACAATGCAATACCATCTCATACCAGTCAGAATGACTATGTATTAAAAAGACAAAAAATAACAGATGCTGATGAAGTTGTGGAGTAAAAGGAACACTTATACATTGTTGGTGAGAGTGTAAAGTGGTTCAACCACTGTGGAAAGCAGTATGGCAATTTCTCAGAGAGTTAAAAGAAGAACTACCAGTTGACCCAGCAACCCTCTTATAGGGTAGTTTAATTCCCTTTTATTCTATTTCTGTCACCTAGATAAACCTGTGCATACATGAACTTGTCTTAATAACAACACATTTCCCTGAGATAAATTATTTTGCTCGTCTCCCTGAGATGAGCCTCATCTCATTCATAAAGCATCAGAAGAAGAGTTCAGTTCATGTCTATCTCCCTCAGATAAGGTATATGATGAAGGTGACTGTAGTTTCCTATTTTTTAAAAATAGCAATAGTTGCTTTGTTATATTAACATACCCAATACAAAT
>NW_022162534.1:0-131737 GCF_008728515.1 Papio anubis | reverse complement strand
AAAAAAAAAAAAAAAGAAGTGAAGGAAGTGAGAACCTTGTTTCAAAAGCTAACATAGTGAGTTCTGCCATAAAGTCAAAGTCCAGAGAGGCAAATAATGTCTGGCACCCAGACCCTACCGACAGAATATACTTAGAGGGCAATTTTCAGCAAAGTCATCAAACCTATTCCCTGTGATATACTCTGGGCTCCTAAGATGACGTCTGGGAGACCTTTCTGCCAGTGTCCCTTATATTTCTAAGTGTTCTGTGATAATGCACACTTTGTGTATATATGCGCCTCTAGGGTCCAAAAAGCAGACTGCTCATCTCCCAGGAAGTATTTTAGGAAGAAACATCAAAAGAAAGATAACAGGAGAAAAGGTATTTATAGATGTAGAAACCTATGTACTGGCTACTAATGGAAGCCCATTTCAAAAACTCCCAATTTAAACAAAGCTAAACTTATAAAGAGTAATTGCTGACTACGTAAATTACAAAGGATTAACTACATATTTATACTACTTAAAGATAACTCAAGGCATTCATCCTTACTCTCTGTTACTAAGTCCAAAGGATCCACCATCAGCTGACCCTCCAATCAGCAGCTTGCAAGGAACTTACTTTAGGGGCCAATAAATTGACCTCACCTGAAAAATAATATTTTGAATAATCTAACATTTTATGGAGCAATGATCTAATGTATTTCTTGTTCCTACACATGATCCCTAGGGAGCAGGAGGGCTTAACGGGCAAACAGCTTATAAACACTAAGCTATAGCCGGCAGAGTTCAACTTTAGAAGAAAACAAGCCTATTTCTGTAGCTAAGTTCCTCAATCTAGGTCCTCCTCACAGTCAGGCTACATGAGCAGCTACCACCTCGTGGTGACTCATGACAATCAGAGCACAGATCAGTAGTGAATCACATGCAACTCTGAAACAGAATAGCTGGAACGTTTGGGGAAAGACGAGAGAGGAAGTACCACACCCCCATTGAGTAGTTGTGGGAGGTGAAGTTACAAATTCACATAAAGCACATAAAAAGCACAGGGGTTCCCAGTAAGCATTTGCAGCATGGTAGTTACAACTCTCATTCTCACTGGCTCCAAATGATCTATCTCCCCTCTGCCCCTTCATAAGCTGTGATGAAGGTGGAAAAATACAAGGAATAGGCAACAATTATTCCACTACAAAACTTCAGCTAGGACAGGTAATGTTCTTTTGTAAAAGATAACTGTCTTGCTATTTGGGAGCTTTTGTGAATTTTTTTTTTTTTTTAAACAGTCTCACTCTGTTGCCCAGGCTGGAGTGTAGTGGTGCAATCTTGGCTCACTGCAACCTCCACCTCCTAGGTTCAAGCAATTCTCCTGCCTCAGCCTTCCAAGTAGCTGGGATTACAGACACCCGCCACCACGCCTGGCTAATTTCTGTATTTTTAGTAGAGACGGGGTTTCACTATGTTGACTAGGCTGGTCTTGAACTCCTGACCTCAAGTGATCCACCCACCTCAGCCTCCCAAAGTGCTGGGATTACAGGTGTGAGCCAACATGCCCAGCTGATTCCTTTTTTTTTTTTTTTGGACAAGGTCTCCCTCTGTCACCAAGGCTGGAGTGCAGTGGTGCAGTCATAACTCACTGCAGCCTAGGACTCCTGGGCTCAAACAATCTGCCCACCTCAGTCTCCTGAGTAGCTAGGACTACAGGTGCACATCACCATGCCTAGCTATTTTTTACTTTATTTTATTTTTATAGCAATAGAGTTCCACTATGTTGCCCAGGCTGGTCTCAAACTCCTGTCCTCAAATGATCCTCCTGCCTTAGCCTCCCAAAGTTCTGGGATTATAGGCATGAGCCACCACACCCAGCAGAAACTATTTTAAATGTTATCTGTTAATAAAAGCAGCCAGAGCTCCTTGAAAAATGGCTGATTACAGGGTTAGGGCAGGGAGAGCAGGAGACGGGCCTGGAATATTTTGTGCTGCCAAAAAGTAAGGAAGTGGTCAAAATTTGATAGAGACATGTCAAAAGACCATAGATACAGCTAACATCATACTTAATAGTGAATTATGAGATGCTTTTCCTCTAGGATTAGGAATAAAATAAGACAAAGGATGTCTACTCTCTCCATTTCTTTTTTATTTTATTTATTTATTTACTTTGACATGGTGTCTCGCTCTGTTGTCCAGGCTGGAGTGCAGTGGCACAATCTCAGCTCACTGCAACCTCCGCCTCCCGGGTTCAAGTGGTTCTTCTGCCTCAGCCTCCCGAGTAGCTGGGACTACATGCATGTGCCACCACACCCAACTAATTTTTTTTTCTTTCTTTCTTTCTTTCTTTTTTGTATTTTTAGTAGAGACGGGGTTTCACCATATTGGCCAGGCTGGTCCTGAACTCCTGACCTCGTGATCTGCCCGCCTCGGCCTCCCAAAGTGCTGAAATTACAGGCATGAGCCACCGTGCCCGGCCTCCATTTCTATTAGACCCTATACTAGAACTTCTAAGCAGTGTGACATGGCAAGAAAAAGAAATCAAACATATACAGATTGGAAAGGAAGAAGTAAAACTGTCATTATTTGTAGGACATATGATCTTGTACATAGAAAATCCTGGCTGGGCACACTGGCTCACACCTGTAATCCCAATACTTTGGGAAGATGAAATAGAAGGATCACTTAAGACCATGAGTTTGAGAACAGCCTGAACAATATAGGGAGACATCATCTCTACAAAAAATTTTAAAAATTAGCATAAGCCTATAGCCCCAGCTACTTAGGAGGTTGAAGTGGGAGGATCACTTGAGCCTGGGAGGTTGAGGCTGCAATGAGCCATGATTGCACCACTGCACTTCAGCCTGGGTGATAGAATAAGACCCTGTCTTAAAAAAAAAAAAAAAGAGAGAGAGAGAGAAAATCCTAAAACATTTACCAAATAAAAAATCCTACTAGAACTAATAACCAAGTTTAGTAAGGTCACATAATACACCATCAATATACGAACATCAGTTTTAGTTCTACATACTAGCAACAAACAAACAACATGTAAAAATGAAATACACAATTCCATTCACAACAGGATCAAAAAGAGTAAAGTATCTAAGAATAGGGACTTCTGGTTCCAAAATGGCAGTATAGAAGCAAGCTGGCTTCACTTTCCCTCACAGAAAACCAAACACAAATACACAGCACCAAGATTATCACCAGCAAAATCCCAGAACTCAAATATGAAGAGGAGACAGTTCCTGGGACCACAGAGAAGGGAAAAAATTCTGACAAAGTGGTAAGAAAACTGAACTTCCACATCTGCAGCATCCCCTCCCTCAATCTTCCTGGTACCAAGGACATAGAAAACCTGCCCCCAACTCACAATTTCTAAACTGGAAAAAGTGAGATTGAGATAGACAACCAGGTTGGGTGCACTGGCTCACGCCTATAATCCCAGCACTTTGGAAGGCTGAGGCGGGCAGATTACCTGAGGCCAGGAGTTTGAGACCAGCCTGGCCAACATGGCAAAACCCCATCTCTACTAAAAATACAAAAAATTAGCCGGGCATGGTGGCAGGCACCCATAATCCCAGCTACTCGGGAGGCTGAGGCAGGAGCATGGCTTGAACCTGGGAGGTGGAGGCTACAGTGAGCCGAGATCATGCCATTGCATTCCAGCCTGGGCAACAAGAACAAAACTATGTCCCCCGCCGCCAAAAAAAAACAGACCACCAGCTTCCCTGTCCATGCCTCAACCTACAGAAAGCATCAAGAGTGCCTAAAGAGAGAGAAATATCCCTGAAGACAGCCAGAAACAAAGCAAGGAGGTAGGACTATCATACTCAGCCCTGGACTCTGCTCTGTAACTCAGCCAAAGGAGACACCAAATCAGAGTGGCTGTGCAGCAACACTACTCTCTATAGGAGGTATGTTCTACAGGTCACCTGGGCACAAACCCCTAGCCGGCCTTCCCACATTGCCAGGATATTCCTTTTGGGACCTCCTCCAATTGGGAAGGGCAGTGCTCCAAAGCAGGGGTCCCCAACTCCTGGGCCACGGACTGCTACTGGTCCACGGCCTGTTAGGAAACCAGGCCACATAGCAGGAGCTGAGCATTAGGCAAGCAGCATTACCATGTAGGCAAGTATTACTGCCTGAGATCCACCTCCTGTAGGCTCAGCGGCAGCATTAGATTCTCATAGGAGCGCTCACCCTACTATGAACTGCCCATGTAAAGGATCTAGGTTGCGTGCTGCTTATGAGAATCTAATGCCTGATGATCTGTCACTGTCTCCCATCATCCCCAGATGGGACCACCTAGTTGCAGGAAAACAAGCCCCAGGGCTCCCACTGAGTCTACATTATGGTGAGTTGTATTATTATTTCATTATATATTACAATGTATTAACAGAAATAAAGTGTACAAAAAAATTTAATGTGCTTGAATCATCCCAAAGCCACCTCCCCACCCACCCACCCCAGTCAGTGGAAAAACTATCTTCCACAAAACTGGTCTCTGATGCCAAAAAGGTTGGGGACCACTGCTCTAAAGCCAAGACAAACCTGGGGCCAAGATGCCATCTAGTGTTGAAAAAGAGGTAATGACCTAGTGATTTAACAAAAAACAGTCAACAGGTTAAGTTACAAAAAATCTCTAAACAAACATATCCATTAACAACCGAAACAAGCCAGACAGAGAAGACTGGAATAAATAATCCTTCAGTGTTGAGATATATACATATATCCACATATCCACAAGAAATAACAGCAAACAGAGAACTATGACAAAGCAAGAAATGGACAAAGCAAGAAAACAGTGACTGACTCTAATGAAACAGTGATACATGAGCTCTCTAACCAGGAACTCAAAATAGCAGTTTTTTTATTGTTGTTGTTGTTTTTGAGACAGTCTCGCTCTGTCGCCCAGGCTGGAGTGCAGTGGTGTGAACTCGGCTCACTGCAAGCTCCACCTCCCGGGTTCACACCATTCTCCTGCCTCAGCCTCCTGACTAGCTGCAACTACAGGTGCCCGCCACCACGCCCGGCTAATTTTTTGTATTTTTAGCAGAGACAGGGTTTCGCCGTGTTAGCCAGCACAGTCTTCATCTCCTGACCTTGTGATCCACCCACCTCGGCCTCCCAAACAAAATAGCAGTTTTAAGGAAACTTGGTGATCTCCAAGATAACACAAAAGCAATTCAGAAATTTATCAGAGAAATTTAACAAAGAGATTGTTAATAATAATGATGTTTAAAACAAATCTTAGAACTGAGAAATAAATTGCTTACCTGAAAAATTTACTAGACTCTTAACAGCACAATGGATCAAGCAGAGGACAGTATTAGTGAGCTTGAAGACAGTCTATCTGAAAATACACAGATGAGAAAAAAGAAAACAGAATGAAAAGCAACAAAGATAACCTATAAGACACAGAAAACTACCTCAAAAGACCAAATCTAACAATTTATTGGTATTCAAGAGGGAGCTAAGCAAGACACAGGGGTGGCTTACTAAAAGAAATTAGCAGGCTGGGCACGGTGGCTCACACCTGTAATTCCAGCACTTTGGGAGGCCGAGGTGGGTGGATCATTTGAGGTCTGGAGCTCGAGACCTGCCTGACCAACATGGTGAAACCCTATCTCTATTAAAAATACAAAAATTAGCTGGGCATGGTGCACACCTGTAATCGAAGCTACAGGCGGCTGAGGCAGGAGAATCACTTGAACCCGGGAGGCGAAGGTTGCAGTGAGCTGAGATTGCACCACTACACTCCAGCCTGGGCAACAGAGTGAGACTCCATCTCCAAGAAAGAAAGAAAGACAAGAAAGACAAGAAAGACGACAAGAAAGACAAGAAAGACCAGAAAGACCAGAAAGACCAGAAAGATAAAGAAAGAAAGAAAGAAAGAAAGAAAGAAACAAACAAACAAACAAACAAACAAACAAACAAACAAACAAGTTACTGGTCTGCAAGAAATTTCACAAAAGGGGCCAGGCATGGTGGCTCACACCTGTAATCCCAGCAGTTTGGGAGGCTGAGGCAGGTGGATCACTTGAGGCCAGGAGTTTGAGACCAGCCTGGCCAAGACGGTGAAACTACATTTCTACTAAAACCAGAAAAAATTAGCTGGATGTGGTGGCACATGCCTGTAATCCCAGCTACTCATGAGGCTGAGGCATGAGAATCACTTGAACCCAGGAGGCGGAGGTTGCAGTGAGCTGAGATCATGCCACTACATTCCAGCCTGGGTGACAGAGTGAGACTCTGTCTCGGAAAAAAAAAAAAAAAGAAACAGAAATTTTTCCAAAACTTGAGAGAGATACATATATCCAACCTAGGCATATAATAATTAAACCTCTCAAGGTTCAAGGGCAAACAGAAGATTTTAAAAGGAGCAAGAGAAAAAGAAGCAAATACATATAAGGGAGCTCCAATTCATCTGGCAACAAAATTCTCCTCAGAAATTATCCAAGTGAGGGAGTGAAACATTTCAAAGTGCTGAAAAAAAACTGCCCTCCAAGAATACTGTATCCAGCAAAACTACTCTTCAAATATGAGAGATAAAGTGTCTTTCCCAGATAAACAAAAGCTGAAAGAATTCACTACCACCAGACCCGTCTTAGAAGTAATGCTAAAGAGAGTTCTTCAATTTGAAGGGGGGGAAAAAACTAACATGCAAAAAGAAAACATTTGAAGGTATAAAATCCACTAGTAAAATTAGATAAATGGACAAACCCAGAATAGTCTAATACTCTAATTATGATATGCAATCTAATCATAATTCTAGTATGAAGCCCAAAAGACAAAATTGTCAAAAACAATAACAACTACAGCAGCTTCTTAAGAAATAGGCAAATAAGGCTGGGCACGGTGGCTCACATCTGTAATTCCAGCACTTTAGGTGGCTCAGGCAGGCAGGTCACTTGACGCCAGGTGTTCAAGACCAGCCTGGCCAACATGGTAAAACCCTGTCTCTACTAAAAATACAAAATTTAGCCAGGTGTGGTGGCGTGTGCCTGTAATCCCAGCTACCTGGGAGGCTGAGGCTGGAGAATTGTTTGAACCCAGGAGGTGGAGGTTGCAGTGAGCCGAGACCACGCCACTGCACTCTAACCTGGACGACAGCGTGAGACTTTGTCTCAAAAAAAAAAAAAGGCAATATGAAAATATGTAAATTGAGACACAAAAAGCTAAAATGTATGGGGGACAGAGTTAAAGTGTAGAAAGTTTTTATGGTTCTCAATTTGTTCATTTCTCTTCTTTTGGAGTTCGAGACCAACCTAGGCAACATAGTGAGATCCTATCTCTACAAAAAAAAAACCCACAAAAAATTAGCTAGGCATGATGGCACATGCTGGTAGTCCCAGCTACTTGGGAGGCTAAGGTAGGAGAAGCGCTTGAGCCCAGGAGATCGAGGCTGTGGTGAGCCGTGAATATACCACTGCATTCCACGCTAGGGGACAGAGCAAGATTCTGTCTCAAAAAAAAAAAAAAAGTTATCATCTCTCAAAATGACTTGTTATAGGGTGGGCTACTCGGGAAGTTGAGGTAGAAGGATCGCCTGAGCCCAAGAAGTCGAGACTGCAGTGAGCTGTGATCATGCCCCTGCACTCCAGCCTGGATGATAGGGCGAAACCCCGTCTCAATAAAAAATAAAATAAAATAAAAATAACTACAAGCTGTTTTTTGTAAGTCTCACAATAACCACAGCGCAAAAACCTGTAATAAATCCACTAAAAATAAAAAGCAATTAATTAAACCATACTACTAGAAAAAACTACAAAAACAGTAAGAAAGAGGAATTACAAAGTAACCACAAAACAAGCAGTCAAATAGCAGTAGTTAAGTCCTTACTTATCAATAACAACACTGAATGTAAATGGACTATGAATAAAGGAAACGTGGTATATATACACAACAGAATATAATGGAGCCATAAAAAAGGAATGAAATCTCATCATTTGCAGCAACATGGATGGTACTGGAGGTCATTATGTTAAATAAAATAAGCCAAGCACAGAAAGACAAATATGGCATGTTCTCACTCATATGTGGGAGCTTAAAAAAATGGATTTCAGAATATAGAGAATGGATTGGTGGTTATCAGAGGCCAGGAAGAGTAGGGGGAAGGGTAGGCCTGTTTCAGGTAATGGAGCAAGAAGTAAGTCCATTTGCTTGAGTTGTTCACTGTTAAAATCCATTTCTACCAGTATAATTTCAAAGAAAAGTTGAAGTTGATTGGTGTGCTACCTGCTTTCTGGTCTGAGGAAAATCAAACTTCCCTTTAAGTAGTACTGAGGTTTTAAAAATGTTTTTTTTTAATTTTGCAATTATCCCAGACTTGCAAAAAGTTACAAAAATAGTACAAAGAACTCCTGTTTACCCTTTACCCAGATTCATCAAATGTTAATACTTTACCACACTTGTTTTATTATTCATTCATATTCTCTCTCACATCTCTGTGTGAACCGGTTTTTGAAATGTTTGAGAGTAAACTGCAGACATGATACCCCTTTACATCTGAATACTTCCTAAAAACTTCCTAAATGTTTGCTAAAACCAGGATATTCTCTTATACTCAAAAAATTAACATTGATAATACTATAAACTATATTATTATCTACTATACAGACCTTATCCAAATATCACCAATTGTCCCATCAATGTCCTTTATCTGGCCCAGGATCACAAGCTGTATTCACCTGTCATATCTTTTTAGTCTCCTTTAATCTGTAATAGTTCTTCAGCCTTTATTTTTCTTTAATGAGCTTGATACTTCTGAAGAATACAGACCAGTTATTCTAAACAATGAAACTCAATTTGGTTTTGTCTGAAGTGATGATATATCCTTAGTGGCATCATATCATGAGGCCCATGTCAATTTGTACTATTACTAATGATATTATGTGCTTCATGATATGATGCACTTAAGGATATATCATCACTTCTGCAATTTCCAAACAAAAATGCATCATCTTGAATGTGTACCTGTACCCATTAATCAACCTCTCTAACCGGCCAGTGAATTTGTAAACTCTGGCTCAAGGTGAGTTCAAGGGAAGGCATACTACTCAAGCCTGGCAGATAAAGTTTAATGGAAGCACTTTCTCTGGGACCCATCAACACACAAGCTGGTAGGAGTTCTCCAATACTTAGAGGGAAAATGCTATTTAAATGTGATTCTGTGTAAAACCTCACATCCCAATAAAACACAAGTCCTTGTTGTGTCCTCAATGGAGAAAACAGTTGCTGTCAGCACCCAGCTGAGAAACAGGAACCTAGAGGCTGAGACAAGGATTTTAGGGCTAGAGTCAAGGAAACAAGGGAGCACTGTGGCAAGCTCAAGGGTTTCTATAACCACTGTTATTCAAAAGAAAAGAACATGTTATCTGTTAATCTCCTTGAAAATAAGGTGAGAATGTCATACTCTAACAAAGTCATGCTAGAGGGAAGTGAGAGAACAGATCAATCACATTCCCCTCTTGTCCAATTAATCTTTCAGAGTCAGGGCCAAGAAATAAGCTGTAATTGCACAAAGAAGACTTCAATAAAAAATATTCAGGCACAAGGGGATCAAGGGGCTCTGTCCCTGGACAGGCATCCCCACAACACAGAAACTCCCGACATGCCTGTCATAATGATGCTTTCACCCTGACCTTAGCAGCTCTTCAATTCCACTTAATCCATCAACAAGTCCTTCCAGCTTCAAATATATGTCTTTGAATCTGGCTATTCTTCCCCATTTCCACTGTCATTACCTTAGTCAAGCTACCATCATCTCTCAACTGCTGATTTCCTGGCTTCCATATCATCTACTTTCCAGACAGTGGTTACTCTTTTCAAAACACAGTACTCTTTTTAAAACACAGCTTAAGACCATCTGATGGCTCCAAGGACTATGTGATCCGATTCCTGACTCTCTGACCTTATCCAGAGCTACTCTTCCCCTCACAAGGAACGTTCCCACCCGTGGGTCTTTGAGGTTCCCTCTGAAACATTCAGATCTCTGAATGGCTCGCTTAGTTCCTTCACTCAGTATTCAGCTCAAAAGGCCTTCCTCGTCAACCCTATCTAATATGTCCTACCCCAATCATTTCTTATTTCATTACCTTGTTTTATTCCCTCCATTTCATTCCTCCACTATCTAAAATTATTATATGTTAATATTTCCTTACACTTGGCTCAAAAAAAAAAAAAAAAAAGATGAACAAAGAAGCTGGTAATTTTTTTAAAAACCAGCAATGAGATTGGAAAGAGACAAAGATGAGAGACTTATCTGTATATACCTTTTCCTATAATTTTAATTTCTTTTTGTTTCTTTGAGACCAGGTCACTTGGTCACCAAGGTTTGACCTCCTGGGCTCATGGTCCTCCTATCTCACCCTCCCAAGTAGCTGGAACTACTAGTGTGTGCCACCACACTCAGCTAACTTTTTTATTTTTTGTAGAGATGAGGTCTTGCTATCTTGCCAGGGCTAGTCTCAAACTCCTGGGCCCAAGTGATCCTTCCACTTCAGCTTCCCAAAGTACTAGGATTGCAGACATGAACCCCTACACCACGCCCTAATGTTAACTTCTGAGTTTTTAAATTTTTTTTTTTTTTTAAATAGAGATATAGTCTTACCATGTTGCCCCAGTTGGTCTCAAATTCCTGGCCTCAAGAGATCCTCCTGCCTCAGCCTCTCAAAGTGCTGAGATTACAGGCATGAGCCACTGGCCCTGGTTATTTTAAAACAAAATAAAAACTTCAATTCTTTATGCATTTCTTTGCTATCTATCTTCCAGAATGAAAGCTCTTTGAGCACAGGGACTTTGTTCAGAGTTTATGTATCCAGTCCTAGAATGGTAATCAGGGCTCATTAAATATTTGCTGAATAAACGAATGCATCTACAACAGCTATGACCAGCTAAGGGGGAAAAAAAAAAGTTTTTCACTCTCTTACGTAGTCACTCTTAACACAGCACAGAATATTTCACCTCTGGTCATCAAAATGTGTGTGAGGCACACACACCAAGGAATGCTCCAGAGGCAACAAGCTGGATACCCTTTAATTCAATTCTGACACTCTCTACCTAAAGATAGCATCAGATCGCACAGGTTAAGGGCTCAGTACCACAAGGCTGCTTCCACTTCAGATGCCAACTGCAAGGCACAGGTTGTGACCTGTGCTTCTGATTGATTTGCTATAAATTGGTGTTCCCTGGCCAGGCGCGGTGACGCACACCTGTAATCCCAGCACCTTGGGAGGCAAAGGCAAATTAATTAATTAATTGGGGTAAACTGAAAACCCCCTCCTTTGAATTTGATCAATTTGTTAGAACAACTCACAGAACTCAAGGAAACACTTCACTTACATTTACCTATTACAGAGGATACAGATGAACAGCCACATGGAAGAGATACACGATGCATAGGGCAAGGGATGTGGGAAAGGGCTTGGAGCTTCTGTGCTCTTACCAGGAGTGCCAGGTACATTCATGTGCTCAACAATCCAAACCCTGTCCTTTTGGGTTTTTATGCAGGTTTCATTAATAGGCATGACTGAATAAATCACTGGCCATCCGTGGTCAGCTCAATCTTTGGTTCCACTCCCCTTCCCAGAAGTTGGGGGATGGAACTGAAAGTTCCAACCCTCTAATCACATGGTTGGTTCCCTTGGCAACCAGCCTCCCGTCTGGAGCCTATTCAGGAGTCCCCAGCTATCAATCATCTTATTAGCATATAAAAAGACATTTATAACTTAGAAGTTCTGAAGGTTTTAGGAGCCAGGAACCAGGGGCACACACCAATTATGTATTTCTTTTTTTTTTTTTTTTTTTTTTTTTTTGAGACGGAGTGTCGCTCTGTCGCCCAGGCTGGAGTGCAATGGTACAATCTCGGCTCACTGCAACCTCTGCCTCTCGGGTTCATGCAATTCTCCCACCTCAGCCTCCCAAATAGCTGGGATTACAGGCACCCACCATCATGCCCGGATAATTTTTGTGTTTTTGTAGAGATAGGGTTTCATCATGCTGACCAGGCTGGAGTATTTCTTATTATATCACAGTATCACATCAGCAAAGCTACAAGTTGGACCTCTTCATATGAAAAAGGAGCTCCCTTCTTACCACCATCTCCTTGTTGCTATTTTTTACTCAGTGCATGCACTCTGCCACAGCTGTACCCAACCCCTTCAATAGTGTCTTTCCTCCTCCTGAGGCCAATCCAAAATCCTCCACAGTTCTTTCATCCTCCCCCACATCAAATCAATCTGCTCTCACAATGTCAACTATTATCTGCAGAAGAGTCATTTTGCAGACTTGTCCTCTCAAGTTTCATAGCTGCATCACCAACTGCCTATTCCACCTTTCCCAATGCATGTCCAACCACTTCAATCTAGTGTGTCAAACTAGCTCTCCACTCCTAATCGTCCCATTTCCTTGAGTGGACCCTTCTTTCTCCAAATCACCTGAGAGGAAAAGTAAGATATTTCTGACTTCTTCCTTTACTTTATTTCCCCAAAGGGAAACCAGTCATGAAATTTAAGACACTCTGTCTACTTAGCATTCTTCCTCCTTTTATTATTTCTACCACGCCCCTAGATCTGGACTTACTGCAACAGTATTGACTGAAGCATGTGTCTCCAAGGTGTGCCCTTCCTAATTCCACCCTGAAGGCAACCTCCAGATTAACTTTGCTGTATTGCTTGATGAGGTCAATCCCTTTTCAAAAATGGTCCATGAGTACTTACTAAACACTGTGGTGGCCCACCCGCATCACAATAACCTGGGATGCAAAGTCCTGAGACTCATCTTCAAGAGGATTCAGTTGGTGTAGAACGGGGTCTTGAGTGCAGTTTTAACAAGCATTCCAGATGACTGTCATGTGAGATTTCTTAGCTTGGGTCCACAAGACTCCACAGTCGACCCTTAATCTTCATTTTTTTTTTGAGGCTTATTTCCATTTCCTCCTACCTTGCACTCTGTTATGTGAACTGCGCTGGTCTTACACTGAACTCCTGGAATAAACCTTTCAAATGCCTGTCTGCAGTGCTTTACTCCACTAAGCTTCTTCCTTGTGAATCCTTACCATATTTTATTTACCTTTTCCAGACCCAGCTCAAGATCCACCCTCTCCATGAGCACCTGTGGTGTGTCCCTCTCACATGGTAACTTCCCAAGGCTATCTTACACCACTGTTCACTTACCACATGGATATGCCCTATAAGCTTCATGATGGCTTTTATAGGAAATCTCTGGGGATTAACCTCAAATGCAAAGCCACACTGGCAGAAGGGGGTGGGAAGAACCCTGGTCCAGTTTGGCCTCCTATTAGCAATATTGCCCAGTCTCCTTCCCCAACAACTTTATGGAACACTAAGGCTTCCTAGAACAAAGTTTTAAAAACAATTGACTTAGAAAAATAGATATGTTCGATGTGAATTATACCTCCACAAAACTGTTAAAAATACAAATAAAACTTGAATAAAGGAATAAGAGTGAGGAGTAAAAAACTGCAGAGAGTTGTAGAGATCAACAAAATGGCCTGAAACATCCCTTTCTATTTGCATGGCAGCCTCAGCCCAGTCTCTAACCCCTCCAACACCAAGTGCAGGACTGTTAAGGTAGCAGCCTAACTGATGTCCCTGGCTCCAGACTCTCCCCTTTAAAACACCCAGTCTCAGGAATCTGAACATCCTACTTTGTCATCTTCATGCAGCATTTGGAAACTGCCTATACAGTTCTGTCCTCCAATCTTTATGCGGTAATTTTGCCTCAAGTTTCCACCTTAAAGGAGTGTGAATGATTAGTAGCCTATGTTAGAAAATCTATTGCTGGCTGGGTGCAGTGGTTCACGCCTCTAATCCCAGCACTTTGGGAGGCTCAGGTTGGGCGGATCACCTGAGGTCGCGAGTTTGAAACTAGACTGAGCAACATGGAGAAACCCCGTTTCTACTAAAAATACAAAATTAGCCAGGCATGGTGGTGCATGCCTGTAATCCCAGCTACTTGGGAGGCTGAGACAGGAGAATCGCTTGAACACGGGAGGCGGAGGTTGCAGCGAGCCGAGATCACGCCATTGCACTCCAGCCTGGGCAACAAGAGTGAAACTGCGTCTCAAAAGAAAAAAAAAGAAAAGAAAAGAAAATCTGTTGCTGCTCTCACAAACCAACAAGTCTCCAGGGATCAGGCCCAGACCAACTTGGACAAAGTATCTATTTCTAGAGAAAGCAATTATTCATTACCCACTGATTAAATCACTCTCCTATATTATAAGAGAGTGTGGCTCTTGGGAAATGCAGTTTTACTTTCCTCCTTCAACTAGGTGTTTCCCTCGGTCACCGGGGGAACTCAGGACATCAGAAATGGTTCAGTCTACAGTCCACAAGATCTCTGATGAGATTACCTCAGTTGCTCAACAGTTATGTTAGAAGATAGAATTGACTTACCTGGAATCAAATAGAAAGAGAGGAGTGTAGGAATCACATCCATTTTCTCTTATGAGATAAATCCCAAGCTCTCTCTCCCTAAGGAAAGGTGGAGGAGCAATATATCTCTTAAAGCCCTACTAAGAGAGGAAGGTCAAGAATACAGCCTAGTGAGAAGGGTGAGTCCGTATAAGATTAGTGAAATTACAGGTAGCTCTTGTAGAGCACAGTTTAGGAATGCCAAACAAGTGAGCAAACCTGAGGAAAAGATACAGGTTACGGCAGCTAGATCTGAGGGACGTAAATCTACAAATTACTGAAAAGTGAAACCAGTGGAAGGGTTTATGTAACTGAGTGACTCGCTCTCCTGAAGCCTTACCCTTTATCAGCTTCAGGAAGGAGCCTCTTTCCTCCTCCTCAGGTGGGCTCTGGAGCAGCAGTTCTCAAAGCATGGTCCACAAACTCTGAGGGGACCCTAAGATCCTTTCAGTAGTCCTGCTATGTAGAAAATATTATCATAACAAAACTAAGAGGAAGCTGGGTGCGGTGACTCACACCTACAATCCTAACATTTTGGGAGGCCAAGGTGGGCAAATAGCTTGGGCTCCAGAGTTCAAGACCAGCATGGGCAACATGGTGAAACCTTGTCTCTACAAAAAAAATACAAAAATCAGCTAGATGTGGTGGTGTGTGCCTATGGTGGGAGGATCACCTGAGCCTAGGGGTATCGAGACTGCTGTAAACCATGATTATGCCACTGCACTCCAGCCTGTCTTCAAAAAAAAAAAAAACAAAGAAAAAGAAAAAACCTAAGATGTTATTTGCCTTTTTACTGTGCTGACCTTTCCACTGACAGCGCAAAAGCAATAAATAATGAGTAAAACTGCTGGTGACTTAGCATGAATGAAGACGATGGCACCAAGTTGGAGTCTTCCCCACTACACTTTTCCACCACACAGTGAAAGAATACAGCCAGGTTTACTTGATGGCACAGTGCAAATTTTTTTTTTTTGAGACAGAATCTCGCTCTGTCACCAGGCTGGAGTGCAGTGGCATAATCTCAGCTCACTGCAAGCTCCGCCTCCTGGGTTCACGCCATTCTCCTGCCTCAACCTCCTGAGTAGCTGGGACTACAGGCGCCCGCTACCACACCCGGCTAATTTTTTGTATCTTTAGTAGAAATGGGGTTTCACCATGTTAGCCAGGATGGCCTCGATCTCCTGACCTCGTGATCCGCCTGCCTCGGCCTCCCAAAGTGCTGGGATTACAGGCGTGAGCCACTGCGCCCAGCCCGACACAGTGTAAATTATATTAAATCTTGATCCTTGAGTATGCTTTTTAATATTCTGCATGATAAAATGTGAAATACATATAAAACATTTATACTGCACACAGAACGTGATGATTATCTCTAAATAAAGCACTTGTGTCATTGTCTGAATTGCAGGATTTTTCTGTGGAATGCCATGTTTACTTGAAAGAATGAATGACACATTTAATAGTTATTCAGACTTTGGTATTTGGCAAAGGTTCTGGAAAATGAAACAAGGTAAGCCTGTCACTTCAAGGAAACCAACCGACTGTACGTGTTGCCAATGATAAAATTTGAGCTTCCCAAAGAAAATTAGAATTTTTGCAAAATGGGGCTGGGCGCGGTGGCTCACGTCTGTAATCCTAGCACTTTGGGAGGCCGAGGCACGCGAATTGCCTGAGGTCAGGAGTTCAAGACCAGCCTGGCCAACACAGTGAAACCCCGTCTCTACTAAAAATACAAAAATTAGGCCGGGCGCGGTGGCTCAAGCCTGTAATCCTAGCACTTTGGGAGGCCGAGACGGGTGGATCACGAGGTCAGGAGATCAAGACCATCCTGGCTAACATGGTGAAACCCCGTCTCTACTAAAAAATACAAAAAACTAGCTGGGCGAGGTGGCAGGCGCCTGTAGTCCCAGCTACTCGGGAGGCTGAGGCAGGAGAATGGCGTGAACCCAGGAGGCGGAGCTTGCGGTGAGCTGAGATCTGGCCACTGCACTCCAGCCTGGGCGACAGAGCAAGACTCCGTCTCAAAAAAAAAAAAAAAAATACAAAAAAAAATACAAAAATTATTGTTGCCAATGATAAAATTTGAGCTTCCCAAAGAAAATTAGAATTTTGGCAAAATGGGGCTGGGTATGGTGGCAGACGCCTGTAATCCCAGCTACTCGGGAGGCTGAGGCAGGAGAATCACTTGAACCCAGGGGGTGGAGGTTGCAGTGAGCTGAGATCGCACCATTGCACTCCAGCCTGGGTGATGAGAGTGAGACTTCATCTCAAAAAAAAGAAAAAAGAATTTTGGCAAAATGGTATCTGCCACCATGAGTTTGAGTGCTTCCCAATACTTTACATCTCTGAAGAGATTGTGGTGATATGATTTTTTTTGACACTATATAATAAACTGTGACATGTGGGAGATCTACATAACTCAGTGAACCAGTATTTTCAAACAGTAGCGCCTCGCATACTGTTTCAGTCAACAGAGAGTCCCCATAGAAGACAATGTCCCATAAGATTTTCATTCCAGGCCAGGCGCGGTGGCTCACACCTGTTCTCCCAGCACTTTGGGAGGCCAAGGTGGGTGGATCACGAAGTCAGGAGATTGAGATCATCCTGGCTAACACGGTGACACCCCATCTCCACTAAAAATACAAAAAAATTAGCTGGGCATGGTGGCGGGCCCCTGTAGTCCCAGATACTCGGGAGGCTGAGGCAGCAGAATGGTGAGAACCGGGAAGGCACAGCTTGTAGTGAGCGGACTGCACTCCAGCCTGGTGACAGAGCGAGACTCCGTCTCAAAAAAAAAAAAAAAAAAAGATTATCATTCTGTATTTTTACAGTAGCCTTTTCTATGTTTCAATGTTTACATGCATTGTGTTGCAACTGTGTTGCAACTGCAGACAATACTCAGCATGGTGACATGCTGTTCAGGTTTGTAGCTTAGGAGCAACAGGCTATACCACGGCTGTAAAGCATGACTGTATCATGTTACAGAATCATGCATGGATCTAAGACCCAGTCAAAGTGAGACAGATCCATGGATTTTAACGTAACAAAGTATGAAAAGTTCACTGATACCATTTCAGATTCTACACTGTAACTAGCCTTTTCAAAATCATGCCTTGTTTTGCATAGCCAATACCCACAATTATCTGAGAAAACTACTGAAATACTTCACCCTTTTCCAGCCATATGTGTAAGGCTGGATTTTCTGCATTATTCAATCAAAACAACTATCACAATAGATTGGAGAAACAGATACAAAAATCCAGCTGTCTTCTATTAAGCCAGACACTAAAGAGATCTAAAAAACAATGCCACTCTTCTCACTAATATGTTTTAAACAGTAGCATTTTTAAATGAAAACATTAAGTGAACTTATGCTAACCATAACTTAGGTCAGAAATGCTGTTTGTGTTAACTAACTTATGTTAGCATAAAGTTAATGTAAATTGTAACATAACTTATGTTAAAATGTTATTCATGTTAGTCATGGGCTTATTCCTTCTAAATGAATATTTCAGTTTCTAATATGATAAATATTAAAATATAGGCTGAGCGCAGTGGTTCAAGCCTGTAATCCCAGCACTTTGGGAGGCTGAGGCAGGAGGATCGCTTGAGCCCAGGAGTTCAAGACCAGCCTGGGCAATATAGTGAGACCCCCATCTCTAAACAAAATTTAAAAATAAAAAATCGAATATTGAAATACATATATATCCCCTTTTTCTAACTGAAGATTCCAAAGAGCTTTTTCAAGTACATAAAGAAATCCTGAGCCCAAAAACTCTGAGCACTGCTGGTCTAGAGAAGCATTAGGGTCCAGCTTATCTATGAGGGCTCCGAAGGACAAGGTCCTTTGTATTGTAAGGCCTAAAAGAAACTAGCACTCTCAGTATTTGTTCCCAATTCTGCCAGAAGAGAAGGTAAGAAGTAAAAGGCATTAAAGGAAAACCTTTTATCTGCAATCTACTGACTTTTGGTGATTTACCAAAGCACCTGATCTCAGGCTAAAATCCAGACATTATGATCAGACAATTCCAAGGTCATAGAAGGAATCTAGTGAGAAAGATTCTAAATCTAACTAAATTAGGAATCTAGTGAGAAAGATTCTAAATCTAACTCCAAATTATGAGTATCAGATAGATTCTGAAGTTAAGGCTTCATCTAGATATAGATTTTCAGCAAGTAACAACTTGCTATTCACACATATTAATTTCTGTATCTGGTTATGTATTCTCTCTGTCCCCTTCTTCCTTCCTCTTTCCTCTACCTGTCCTTTCAATGTTGGTGTTCTTCTGAGTTCAGATTTCTCACTCTGCCTGGCACACAGTGAGCACTCAACAAGTGGCAGCTGCCATTATTACCTCTCTCCCAGAACCATCCCTTCCATGTCATGGCTTCAACCACCTCCTATATTCTCAACTCTATCATCACCCAGGCCTCTCTTGTGAGCTCCAGATCTACAAAATGAACTCCTGGGCCTTTCTACCTGGATGTGCTGCTGCATCACCACCCACATGGTCACTGAAATCAGAAACCTACAATCATTCTACACTGCTCCTTGTCCCATTCTCCTACCTCTATTCTGCCACCAGGTTTTGTCAACACTACCATGGTTAAATCTCTCTAAACCCTCTCCATTTCCACTAGAGCAACCAGAAAGCCTTCATCATCTCTAGCCTAGGCCACTATAATAGCTTTCCATTGGCTCCCTGCCTCCAATCTAAAATTCTTCCTATTCAACCAACATATTGACACTACAGTAATCTTAAACCCAAATCTGACATTATTTTTCTGCTAATTGTCTTTCTGTGGTTTTCCTGGAACATACTCTTTACTTGATTTTACTCATGTATCCCTAAAAGAATTTTTTTTTTTTTTTTTTTTTTTTTTTGAGACGGAGTCTCACTCTGTCCCCAGACTGGAGTGCAGTGGCATGATCTCGGCTCACTGCAAGCTCCACCTTCCAGGTTCACGCCATTCTCCTGCCTCAGCCTCCCGAGTAGCTGGGACTACAGGCGCTCGCCACCAAGCCTGGCTAATTTTTTGTATTTTTTAGTAGAGACGGGTTTTCACTGTGTTAGCCAGGATGATCTCGATCTCCAGACCTCGTGATCCGCCTGCCTCGGCCTCCCAAAGTGCTAGGATTACAGGCGTGAGCCACCGCGCCCAGCCCCTAAAAGAATTTTTAAAACTATGTGTTCCTTACATATGAGGTAACATCTAGACCAGACACAGTGGTTCACTCCTGTAATCCCAGCACTTTGGGAAGCTGAGGCAGGAGGATCACCTGGGCCCAGGAATTTGAGACCAGCATAGGCAACATAGCGAGACACCTATCACTACTAAACATTTTTAAAAATTAGCCAGGTGGGTGGCGCATGGCTATAGTCTCAGCTACTCAGGAGGGTGAGACAGGAGGATTGTTTGAATCCAGGAGTTGGAGTTTACAGTGAGCTATGATCACACCATGGCACTCCAGCCTGGATAATCTCCTGGGCTCAATACATCCTGCCACCTCAGCCTACAAACAGCTGGGACTACAGGAGCATGCCACCATGCTTGTCTAATTTTTATACTGTTTTTTGTAGAGAAGAGGTTTCACCATGTTGCCCAGGCTGGTCTCGGATTCCTGGGCTCAAGCAATTAGCCTGCCTAGGCCTCCCAAAGTGTTGGATTTACAGGTGTGACCCAACACACTCAGTCTTAAAAATAGGTATTAACTATCTTACTGAGTAACACACACTTAAACTAAATCTCTTTAAAAATTTTACAAGTTGGCCGGGCGCGGTGGCTCAAGCCTGTAATCCCAGCACTTTGGGAGGCCGAGACGGGCGGATCATGAGGTCAGGAGATCGAGACCATCCTGGCTAACACGGTGAAACCCCGTCTCTACTAAAAAATACAAAAAACTAGCCGGGCGAGGTGGCGGGCGCCTGTAGTCCCAGCTACTCGGGAGGCTGAGGCAGGAGAATGGCGTGAACCCGGGAGGCGGAGCTTGCAGTGAGCTGAGATCCGGCCACTGCACTCCAGCCTGGGCCACAGAGCGAGACTCCGTCTCAAAAAAAAAAAAATTTTACAAGTTTTATCCAAAATAACTTAAAAACCCCATTGTCCCAAAAGACATTCCCATTACATTTAACTACTGTGTTCTTTTCAGAATATCCTAACAAGGAACACGCTTTACACTAATGGGATTGTGTATTGGGAAGCCTTCTGTGTTAGGAGGTAACTTAAATCGCTAAAGGAGGTGTTCCTGAAAATAAGTATTTTCAAAGTATTCCTTGTTTGTATCTGAGGACATTTTTACACTCAGGTCAATACACCATAGTAAAATTTAGGAAGTGTGAGGGATTTGCCACACACAGCCTCCTCCCCTTTTTTTGTAAGGGCAGTTGTAGAAAAAGAGTTCACTGGGGCCGGGCACAGTGGCTCACGCCTGTAATCCCAACACTTTGGGAGGCTGAGGCGGGTGGATCACGAGGTCAAGAGTTTGAGACCAGCCTGGCTAAGATGGTGAAACCCCATCTCTACTAAAAAATACAAAAAACTAACCGGGCGTGGCAGCATGCGCCTCTAATCCCAGCTACTCGGGAGAATGAGGCAGGAGAATCGCCTGAACCCGGGAGGCAGAGGTTGCAGAGCCAAGATCGCACCATTGCACTCCAACCTAGGCGACAGAGCAAGACTGTCTCAAAAAAAAAAAAGAGTTCATTGGGAAGCTGACGATCTGGAAACGTATTCATCTAAAGCTAGATGAGCAAGTGTATCCTTTGGGAGTCTAGGACCCTAATTACTTCACCTTGAAAACCACTGCTCCAGGAATGTAGTTCTAACTCAGTAAAACATCCAAGGCCCTTTGTGATCTAACCCCTACTAACTTCCCTCTTCCTGGATGGCTCCCTCCAAATCTAGCTCAGGTCTGTCAAACTGTTTCCAGTTCTCTTTTCAGGACTTGCTGTATCTTTCCTAAATCCACTGTGTATATGGAATGTCCTCCCACCTCTTTACTCCCAGAAAACACTTGATAATTTTTCAAGGATTGATTCAGTCCAATGAATAAGTAGCTGCTAACTTTCTGAGCACAAAGTGGGTGGTTTAAATGCAAACAGTGTCTCAGTACTCAGTGCAAGAAACGGAAGAATGGGATGGAACACTATCCCAAAGGGTCCCCCAAATGCTAATTGATTGGCTAAATCAACAGATGTTGCAGTTAAGGAATAGGTGATTTGGAGTATCTGAGAAAGCAAAGACGATTCCATCTAGGAAGGATTAAAATATTTCCTAGATCCAGAATGGGAATGTGAAGACCAGGAGGAATGGGAATAATGTCGTTTTCTAAGTAAGTCCGGATTAAGTATTTCCTGTTCTATCACAGCACACACCACAGTATGGCAAATGCTCGTTTACTTGATTAATAAACTCCTAGACTATAAATTCCATGAAAACATGCTTGTCCTATTAGCCACTCTATCCCCTCAATCCCTTCCATTGTACCCAGGCTCATTAAATACTTGTCAATGTTTACTAAAAATTGTTTAGTGAATGATTAAAGGAATGGATGAATGAAGAATTAAATTCCACAGGATCTCAGATCCTGTTTGAATCTGTAGAGTTTAGGAACGTATTCCTCTACAGATACTGAGGATGGAGAAGTAAAAATGTAGATATCCATGTTAAATTCGGCCCTGGATCCTGCGAGGAGCTTAGGCTCACACCCAGAGAAAATTTAAACCTCAGCACGGCGGGACAGGGGTGGCTCGGAGGCCAGGACTAGGGGATGGGGCAGGGTTCGGGCATCCGGAGGCGAGGCCGACTAAGTTCGCGGGGCGTGGCGGAGAGGAGAAGGGCTCCGAGGAGGCGCGAAGTCCCGGCCACCCGAGGCCGCGGCTCCCTGGCCTCCCGGGTGATGAGAGGTGGAGGGAGGAAGCGGGGCTAGGGTGAGACTGGCCGGAGGGCTGGGGACCCGCGCGAAACGACTCCGGTAGAGGGAGGTCGGGAGCGTGGGACCGGTGGAGGGTCTGGGGTCGGTTACCGTGGCTCCGCAGCCGTACTCACCTAGGGGATCCACCTTCGCCCCGGCTCGGCACCGGCTCCACGCTACTTCCTCCCTCGGCCTGCTAGGCTACCAGGCAGCCTCAGGCGCCCCTAGCAACCACGCACCGCCACGCGTGACCCGCGCACTCGGCCGCCAGCGCCGCTGCCGCCTGCTACTCACTGCGCGCGCCCCCAGCGGACAGACAGAGGGTCTGGAAGGAGAGGGCGGGAGGCAAGCGCGGGGCATCTCGGGGGTTCTGGGGCCTGTGGGGCGGGTCGTCACCTGCCTCGCGCACGCGCAGTCCCTTCAGTGCGGTGGGACCGGGCGAGCGGAATTCTGGGAGATGTAGTCCCGAGGTTAAAGCGCTGAAAGGCTCCATTCTGAGCGTCCAGGACTCTCCCTTTCTACTCTGATTCCACCTACTCCCTATGGACTGTTTTCTTTTTTAGAGACAGAATCTTGCTCTGTCTCCCAGGCTGTAGTGCAGCGACGTGATCATAGCTCACTGCGAACTTGAACTCCTGCTCAAGCGATCCACCCGCCCCCAGCCTTCCTAGTAGCTGGGACTATGGGCACGCCACCATGCTGGGCTATTTTTTTAATTTTTTTCTTAGGACAGGGTCTCACTATGTTGCCCAGACTGGTCTTAAACTCTTGGCCTCAAGTGATCCTCCTGCATCAGCCTCCTGGTCGCTGGGATTACGACGGGAGCCCCCACGCCTGGCCTGGACTCTTTGGCCTTGCCTCAATTGAAAATCAAAGGGCCTAGTCTCTGTTGAAGGATTTCTAGTAAAAGCCTTTGAGTTTGACCCCAGGAAAGGGGAGATTGCCCCCGATTCACTCTGCCTCCCTCTAACCCGCCCTTCCCTAACCCCAACCTATCCAGCGGGGCAAAATTAAAACCACCTGCCTGCTTTATGGGCTTCAAGTGTGAATGTTAGGAAATACTGACTCAATTCCTTATCTCGTTAGCTCCCCAGGCAAGACAGATCGTGCTCCTTTCTCAGATGTCCGTAGACCTGAGAGATTTGGAGATCTAAGAAAGCTGGAAGATGAAAGGATCTTTCCTAGGCAATTGGCTACAGAAATAAAGGGGACAAAGATAAAACTAATCTGATGAAAACAATCTGGACCAGAGGAAGGATCTCAATAAATAACTTATTTAGTCAACAGTCGTTGATGGATGCTAAAAGTATTAGATAATCTACGGGAGAATTTTACACTGAAGGATGTACACTGAAGATCACCTATATGTACTAATCAATCTTAGATAACGAAACATGGAACAGCTGTGCATTGTGTTTCTTGATGTGATGCAATTGCACAGAAATATTTATGAAGTATAGTGTATTTTTGTAAAAAAAAAAAAAGTTGAGTGACTCCAACTGAATAACACTACAAAAAAGCAATCAGACAAATCCAGAATGTGGGCCAATGTACAGAACAAATGACCTCTTCTTCCTTCAACAATTTCAGGGTATAAAAATGGGGGGAGATGTTTTAGATTATAAGAGATTTAAGAATATATTCAAATGTTGGCCAGGTGCAGTGTCTCACACTTGTAATCCCAACACTCTGAGGATCACTTGAGGTCAGGAGTTCAAGACCAGCCTGGGCAACATGGTGAAACCCCGTCTCCAACAAAAAATACAAAAATTAGCCAGGCATGGTGGTGCACACCTGTAGTCCCCAGCTACTCAGGAGGCTGAGGCAGGAGAATAGCTTGAACTCAGGAGGCAGAAGTTGCAATGAGCCGAGATTGCGCCACTGCATTCCACCCTGGGCAACAGAGCAAGACTCCATCTTGAAAAAAATAGAAATAAAAAAAAGAAATATATTCCAATGCAATGAGTGCGGCTTGTTTGGATCCTGATTCAAACAAACTGTAAAATGACACTTTTGAGACTGAGAAACAAAAATTCTAAGTCCCGCCCCAACCAACTGAATGGACCCCGCCTTGGCTAAGGGGACGCTAGAGCAACCTTAAAAACTGAGTTCGCGGCTATGATGAGATGGGAGGTCCAACATGCCTCAATATGCCCCTTCCTTATTAACCTTTAAGCAGAATTCTTTCCTAAGGAGTAAGCAGAAACCAGCTCTAGAAATCAAGGAAGGGATGATTCATTGGTTTTAGAGGCCAGAACCAGACTCCCTACTCTTTGCACTTTTCTTCCTTTTTTTTTTTTTTTTCTTTTTTTTGAGAAGGGATCTCACTATGTCACCTAGGCTGGAGTGCAGTGGCATGAACACAGCTCACTGCAGCCTCAAACTCCTGGGCTGAAGCAGTCCTCCACCTGAGCCTCCCAAGCAGCTAAGACCACAGACACAAACAACCACGTCCGGCCAATTTTAAAATTTTTTGTAGAGACAAGGTCTTTATGTTGCCCAGACTGTCTTTGCAGTTTCAAAGTGAAAGCTCATCAGTTTCACAATACATCCCTTCCTAAAACTGACCATCTCCAGATGGGTTTTGGAGGAGGGTGCACAGTGAGGGTTTTCATTTCCTGTGCTATACCTTTTGACATCAGAGGGCTGAAAACTGCTCCCTAGGATCACGTGAATGCAGCCATTTTTTGAATATGCAACCCATGAAGAGGCATGAAGCTCAATTGTGCATGTACTTGTCTCTGTCATAATCATGACTCCTCCTATAGCTTATTAAATATGTATATTTAGCCAGCCCACTCTGTGTAAATTTCTGTTCCCTTTACCCCTCCCTCAAAGTACCTGCTATCAGCTTCTGCCAGAAACTATACTTCCTAGCCTGTCAGAATGGCCACCTTGCAGGCTGCAACCCTTTATAAGAAATAAAGCTCTCCTTTTCAAATTTATGAACCCCAAGATTCTTCGTTGTCAAGACTATGGAAAAATCTGAATAAGGATTGGGAACATTAAGAACATAGCTGATGTGGTAGGCCCAATGGCTCAAGTCTGTACTCCCAGTATTTGAGAGGCTGAGGTCGGAGGACTGCTTGAGTCCAGGAGCTTGAGGCTACAGTGAGCTAACACTGCACCACTGTGCTCCACCCTGGTGATCCCCTCTCTTAAAAAAAAAAAAAAGAGGCCGGGCGCGGTGGCTCAAGCCTGTAATCCCAGCACTTTGGGAGGCCGAGGCGGGCGGATCACGAGGTCAGGAGATCGAGACCATCCTGGCTAATATGGTGAAACCCTGTCTCTACTAAAAATACAAAAAACTAGCCGGGCGTGGTGGCGGGCGCCTGTAGTCCCAGCTACTGGGAGGCTGAGGCAGGAGAATGGCGTGAACCTGGGAGGCGGAGCTTGGAGTGAGCCGAAATCGCGCCACTGCACTCCAGCCTGGGTGACACAGCGCGAGACTCCATCTCAAAAAAAAAACTAAAAAAAAAAAAAAAAAAAGAAAAATAGAGCATAGACAACGTTAAGAAACTACTATTTATTCTCTTATTGTAGGGAGCTGAACGGTGGGCCCCCATAGAGAAGATGGATCTGTATCCTAATTCCAGGAACTTGTAAATATTACCTTATATGGTTGATGGCGTTTAGGAAATGCCACCCCAAAATATGACACTTTGGTATGTTGATTACGTTGGACAAAGGGCACAAGGTAATAGCAGATGCAGTCGGGGGGTTGTCTGAGTTCCTCCAAAAGGAACTCAACTGGTATGAATCCTTTCCCTGAGAATATTATCAACTGGGAAAAATGAACTGAGATCACAGCAGAGGAAACTGGAGGTTCACACTGTGCCCAGACAATCACCTATTCTCCTGAGGGCTGCTGTGAGATAACTTTATTTCCTGAGAGACTTTTATCTACAGAACAAGACCACTTTCATTTACCATAGAATTCCTCCCCTCACCATCCCAAAACTTGTGTCTCCACCACCTCCCAGAAGAGTCCCAAGCTCCTATTCCTTCCTGTAGCTCAGGATGCTATATAAGCCTCGAACATCTGACCCTTCTTTGAGTCTCATATTTTGTAGGACACTTACGTGTATGTACAACAATAAATGTGTTTTTTCTCCTGTTAAACTCTTCTTTTTTTTTTTTTTTTTTTTTTCTTTTGGTGACAGGATCTCATTCTGTTGCCCAGGCTGGAGTGCAGTGGCATGATCTCGGCTCACTGCAGCCTCCGCCTCTCAAGTTCAAGCGATTCTCCTGTCTCAGCCTCCTAAGTACCTGGGATTATGGGCATGCATCACCATGCCTGGCTCATTTTTGTATTTTTAGTAGTTTTACCATGTTGGCTAGGCTGGTCTCCAACTCTTGACCTCAGGTGATCCACCCGCCTCAGCCTCCCAAAGTGCTGGAATTACAGGCATGAGCCACCATGCCCAGTCTTTATTTATTTATTTATTTTTTTGAGATAGTCTCGCTCTGTCATCCAGGCCGGAGTGCAGTGGCACGATCTGGGCTCACTGCAACCTCTGCCTCCCACGTTCAAGCGATTCTCATGTCTCAGCCTCCCGAGTAGCTGGGATTACAAGCGTGCACCACCATGCCCGGCTAATTTTTGTATTTCTGGTAGAGATGGAGTTTTGCCATGTTGGCCAGGCTGGTCTCAAACTCCTGGTCTCAGGTGATCTGCCCGCCTGTAGTCCCAGCTACTTGGGAGGCTGAGGTAGGAGGATTCCTTGAGCCTGAGAGGTCGAGGCTACAGTGAGCCATGATCAAGCCACTTCTCTCCAGCCTGGGTGACAGAGCAAGACCCTGCCTCAAAAACAAACAAACACCTGAGTAACAAAAGAATAGATATGGTAGCTGCTCAAGTAGTGATGGAGTACACTGAACTATCCTCTACCTGTGTGTGTGTTCAAAAATTTCCAACTGAAAGACAACATGTTCACATTGAACTTGTTCCCACCCATTACCACTCCACTGCTAGCATTCTCCATTTCAGTTAATGGCAATTCCATTCTTCCCACTGCTCAGACCAAAAACCTTGGAGTCACCCTTGACTGCTTTCTTTTGGTCATACCCCCACCTCCAATCAGTCAAGAAATCCTGTTTGCTCCATGTTCAAAATATATTCAAAATCTGACTACTTTTTTATCACTCCATTGGTATCACCCCAGTCGCCATCCAGGACACCATTGTCTCTTGCCTGGATTATTATTACAATAGCCTCCTAACTGCTCATCCTACTTCCCATTCTCCCCTACCCCCATAGACATTCACAAGACCAGAATGAAGAGTGATCCTTTTAGGATGCAAGGTAGATCATGTAATTCTCTGTTCAAAAACCTCCAATAGATGCATCCTCCATTCAAAGAAAGAACCCAAGTCTTCACCAAGGTCTACAAAGCCTGCAACATCTGGCCCCCACCATTATCTTCCTGTCTCATTTCCTACTATTCTCTACCTTTTTTTTTTTGAGACGGAGCCTCGCTCTGTCACCCAGGCTGGAGTGCAGTGGCCGAATCTCGGCTCACTGCAAGCTCTGCCTCCCGGATTTACGCCATTCTCCTGCCTCAGCCTCCTGAGTAGCTGGGACTACAGACGCCCACCACCTCTTTTTTGTATTTTTTAGTAGAGACAGGGTTTCACCGTGTTAGCCAGGATGGTCTCAATCTCCTGACCTCATGATCCGCCCATCTCGGCCTCCCAAAGTGCTGGGATTACAGGCTTGAGCCACCGCGCCCGGCCTTCTCCACCTTCTTAAACTCATTTCATCCATACTGGTTCCTCATAGCTCCTCAGGTATGCCAGGCATGCTTTCATCTCAGGGCCTTGGCTTTTCCCCAGAATAGGTGCACGACTCACTCCCCTCGCCTCCTTCGAGTCTTTTCTCAAGCGTCACCTTCTAGTGAGGCCTACCCTGATCATCCAACTCAGCACTCCTCATCACCTTTCCCTCCTTTATTTTTCCTCCATAGCTTTTATAGCTTTTATCACCTTTCTACATATTATTCTTTTAATAATTTCACTATCTCCCTGACCAGAATGGAACTCTATCATGGGCACTGTTTTATCTCCTGTACCTAGAATAGTATCTGGCATACAGAAAGTATTCGACTCAAAAAATATACATTCAACTGAATTGAGAGAATCTGGATAGGAGAAAATTATGGTGCTCCCTAGAAAAATATTATTTTTGCTAAAGTATAAACACAGTGGACAATGAAGAAGAGGGTTAAACAAAATTTCTTATAAAAATAAGGGCACTTTACTTGTCTTTCATTTCTAAAACAACTGGAATTTAAGGAAGGACAGAAAGGAGTCTCATTTTATGGATGGAGAAATCAAGGCCCTGGAAGCTTGTTCTAAGCCATCCAATGAGTTAAGGTTTTCCAATGCTTCCAATTAGATTATAATTCTAACAGGTCTGACTAAAAGTCCTTTCTGGTAAATTGCACAATCTTTATAATAGCTACCCTTCTAAAGCAGCTTGGATTCCCTACACATTAGAACTCCACTAAATATTAAAATTAGTCACTAAGTCTGAGCAACCTAATTTACCGCTCTGTTTAATCCTACCCTTTCCTATTTCAGCTCCACTGGCCTTGACTTGAAAGTAAGTAACCAAATATAATTCATTTAGGAAGGAGGAAATTGGAAGGCAAGAAATGATATAAATAAGCTGCCAGACCAGGATCTTGTGTGAACAGGACACCAGCACTTCCAACAACACCACATAGAAGCTAAAAGAGGGGTTGAGCCTCCCAACCCTTGTCCTGGGAGCTTCAAGTATGGTGAGGCATAATTTTTATTAAAAGAGTTTACAAACAGAACTATTAAACACACACACACACACACACACACACACACCCCAAAAAAAATACACTCTCCACACCCACCCACAGATAGGAATGTTGGCTAAGGGCTAAGGAATCCCTCAATAACTGGGACTGATGGCATTAATCCCCACAGCCTAGAGCTGAGACAGGCTCTGTCTTCATCACTGTCCTGGGGCCAGCAAGTCTAAGGCAAAAACCTGCTGGGAGGATTAAAGGAGCTCCAGAAAGGAAGAGATCTTTCAGGTTGAGGTTTCTGCCTAAGGTCCATGAGGAAGGTCCCTAGAGTTAAAGGCACATTATTGGAGAAAAGGCCCCTGGATGTAGAGAAGAAAGGACTCTTCTCTGGCACCAACAGCAATAAAATTTACTGGTTGAAAACATCCTGAATCTGGGAGAAGGAAGAAGCTTTATATATAAATCTCTTCTAGTCTCTTGTTCTCAGTTGAGTTGGCAGCCTGTCTCTTTTCTAGTCTCTTTAGCTCTCAGTTGAGTTGGTGGCTTGTGTAGTAGAATAAGGAAGAGTTGACAATAGCAGGGCAACCAAAGTTGGAGGCTGGACCACAGGAATCTGGAATCACATGCTATGGGTTGGCCTCAGGAGGTGAATGAGTTTCCTGCAGTGTTTGGCAGAGGCAGGCCTAGGACTGCTATGTGGCAGTGACTGATTCCCCAGAGAGAGCAAGGCTAGTTTCTCACTGGCACCCAGGGACACCAGTACCTGTAGGATAGAGAACAGATGATAGAACAGAACATGAGGCTCAGAAATGGTGGTGTCTGGGGCAGGTGCAGAGGACTTTCATTTACCCAGAAATTCCCACTTGAGAAGAGGAAGAAAAAGGAAATGGGCTCTTGAGGACTTGGAATAGACTGAATGGGAGAGGAGAAACCTTGGATATAGGAATCATCAGGACCAGAAGTCTACTTCCATTCTCTTTGGTTATAGACCATGAAACCAAGGCACTAAGGGATACATATACATGTCCCCAGGAAGACTTGATGAATGCAGCAGTAACTCACAGTAAGCCAAAAGGTCTAATTCCGAGCCTTCAATGCAGACCAGTGGGTTCTAACCTCATTACCAACAAGAATCCCATTAATTATTTTCCCCATGGATTGAACAAGATTCCTATAGGATCTTCACCATCAGCCAGGCAAAGTGGCTCATGCCTGTAATCCCACACTTTGGGAGGCTGAGGCGGGGGGATCATGAGGTCAGGACATCGAGACCATCCTGGCTATCACGGTGAAACACCATCTCTACTAAAAAAAAAACAAAAACAAAAAAAACAAAAAATTAGCCGGGCATGGTGGCAGGTGCCTGTAGTCCCAGCTACTCGGGTGGCTGAGGCAGGAGAATGGCGTGAACCCGGGAGATGGAGCTTGCAGTGAGCCGAGATCGTGCCACTGCACTCCAGCCTGGGCGACAGAGCAAGACTCTGTCTCAAAAAAAAAAAGAAAAAAAGATCTTCACCATCCTCTCAAATTTCTGTTCTGCATGAACTTCCCAATGCTACCACTTTGAGATGTCATAATTTGTATTACCATATGTAGATATGTGTGATTTCCAATGGGCTTTTTTTTTTTTTTTAAAGACAGAGTCTCGCTATGTCACCCAGACTGGAGTGCAGAGGCATCATCTCAGCTCACTGCAATCTCCTCCTCCCAGGTTCAAGCGATTCTCTTGCCTCAGCCTCCCGAGAAGCTGGGATTACAGGCACCTGCCACCATACCCAGCTAATTTGTGTATTTTCAGTAGAGACAGGGTTTCACTATGTTGGCCAGGCTGGTCTCAAACTCCTGACCTCAAGTAATCTGCCCATCTCCATCTCCCAAAGTGCTGGGATTACAGGCAAGATCCACAGAGCCTGGCCTACTGGGCTCTTTATATACTGAAAATTGTAGTCAGGCAGGGTGGCTCACACCTGTATTCCCAACACTTTGGGAGGCTGAGGCAGGTGTTCGAGGAGGTCAGGAGTTCGAGATCAGCCTGGCCAACATGGTGAAACCTTGTCTCCATTAAAAACGCAAAAATTAGCCAGGTAAGGTGCGTGCCTATAATCCCAGCTACTTGGGAGGCTGAGACAGGAGAATTGCTTGAACCTGGGAGGTAGAGGTTGCAGTGAGCCAACATCGTGCCATTGTACTCCAGCCTGGGCGACAGAGCGAGACGCCATCTTAAAAATAAATAAGTAGGCTGAGCGCAGTAGCTCACACCTGTAATCCCAGCACTTTGGGAGGCCAAGGAGGGCGGATCATGAAGTCAGGAGATCAAGACCATCCTGGCTAACATGGTGAAACCCTGTCTCTACTAAAAAAATACAAAAAATTAGCCGGGCGTGGTGGTGGGCGCCTGTAGTCCCAGTTACTCGGGAGGCTGAGGCAGGAGAATTGCATGAACCCAGGAGGCGGAGCTTGCAGTGAGCCGAGATTGCGCCACCGCACTCCAGCCTGGGAGACAGAGAGAGACTCCGTCTCAAAAAAAAAAAAAAGTAAATAAATATATAATAAAAATACAAAAATTAGCTGGGCATGGTGACAGGCACCTATAGTCCCAGCTACTCAGTGGAGGCTGAGGCACAAGACTCGCCTGAACCTGGGAGGTAAAGGCTACAGTGAGCTGAGATTGCACCACTGCAATCTGACCTGGGATACATAGTGCGATTCAGTCAAAAAAAAAAAAAAAAAAAAAAAAAAGAGCAGTTCACACCTGTAATCCCAGCACTCTGGGAGGCCAAGGCAGGTGGATCACATGAGGTTGGGAGTTTGAGACCAGCCTGACCAACATGGAGAAACCCTGTCTCCACTAAAAATACAAAATTAACCAGGTGTGGTGGCACATGCCTGTAATCCCAGCTACTCCGGAGGCTGAGGCAGGAAAATTGCTTGAACCTGGGAGGTGGAAGTTGCGGTGAGCCAAGATCACGCCATTGCATTCCATCCTGGGCAATAAGAGTGAAACTCTGTCTCAGAAAAAAAAAGAAAAAAGAAAAAAGAAAATTGCGCAGAAGAGGCAGGATAAAGTAGTGGTTAAGAGAATGGGGTCTAGACTCAGACTTCTGAGTTCAAAAGCCCAATCCTACACACTGTCCTTGTAACTTGGACAAGTTATTAAATTATTTGTACCTCAGTTTTGTCATCTGCAAAATTAGGATGGTAATAGTTTAAACCAGAAAATAAAGGTAAAATGCTTAGCATCGTGCTTTTCTCATGGTAAGTCTAAAAAAAAAGTCAGCACCTTCGTGGCACACAGAGTAAAACTACTCTATCTCAGCATCTCTTAGTCTTCCCTCATCTCCCTCCTGCACAGCTCTAGAAGAGATCAACTGTGGTCCTTGAGATCTCAGACATTTCCCAGCCCACTGGAGCCCTCTTCTAGCTCTCTTCCCTTCTCTAAGGCTGGAGATGGTAATTGGAAAACTCACTCCAAGACACTGTCCCTGGGAGAAACACGGCATAAGTTTCTGGATGTCCTGATTCCAATTCCTTACAGATGATCTCAGATAAATGTTGTGAACTATAGGGGCCCTGATCATCATGGTTCATAAGCACTGTAGGGTATACCTGATGGATGCCAGGCTCCTGTTGCAGGCTCCGGAGGGCAATGAGGGCGGCCTCCTTCACATTTGGCTGGGGGTCTCCACATGCCATCTCTAGGAGTCGCTGGGGTACTTGGCACTGTAACAGCTCCTCTTCCAACCCTTCAGGTCCCAAGTTGCCCAGAGCTGATGCAACATTGCGCCGGATACCAGCCTGAGGATCTCCAAGCAGCTGGGTCATACTGGGCACTGCAACTGCCAGGGCAGGTCCCAGAGGACCAGCCTGATAGGTTGCATTGCCCACAGCAAAGCTGGCACTGCACCGCACAACAGGATCCTTGTCTCCAAGCCCAAGCAGCAGAAGGCTGAGCAGTCCAGACTGGCTCTGCAGTGCCCCACGCAGGGCCATGCTGTGTTGGAGCAAGTGTCCCAGGAGCCTATAAGTGTGTGCCCGCACAGAATTCTCTGGGTGGCCCAGGAAGCTGCGCAGGGGCCGATAAGATTCATCAGAGCCAGCCAGAAGCTCTTGGATAAAGGACAAGTAGCTGGGAGACAGGACCCTGGCAGTATGGGCCAGCAGGGAGAGAAGGTCAGAGGTCAGCAGTGGCTGGTCACTCAGGAGGGCAACTGAGAGAAACGAGACAATGGTTCTAGGGGAGGCAGCCACTGTGTTCACAAACTGATTGAGAGAGGTGGGATCCGTGAGCGCCAGGCGTGTGAGGAGGCTGATGGGCAGCTCCACTTGCGTCAACGGAAGATGGTAGCAGCAGACCTGACAGAACAGGAGGTAAAACGATTCAGGGAGAGGGAGAGTAAATGCAGCTAGAAAGAAGCCCAAAACCTGGGAGAGACAAAAGCCAAGCTATGGTGAGAAATGCCACAGAGAGCTGGAAGTCCCGCCCCACAGCACTCCACATGAGATACGATGTGGAGCCTGAGAGAGCAGGTTCTTTCCAAGATCATTCCTTACTTTGCAAGGACTCGGTCTCTGCCTTCAAAGACCCACTGTGAAAAAACAAAAAGAAACACCAAAAGAACAAAGACCCACTGTGCAATGCCAAGAATTGCCAGAAACATGATTTCTGGCCAAGGAGCTGAGTCTTCAGTGCCTAGAGTAGGATGTTCTCCCCAGTAAGCACCAACAGAACCAGGTGACGGACTGATGGAGAGAAGGAGGCACCAACCCAGCTTCCACCACGTGCCTCTGCATAGGCCTGAGTACTGTCTCCATGCCAACTTTTGAGTCAAGCCAGCTGCTCCACACTTACAGGGGCCTAGAAGAGCTCTGGAGCTGCTGGGAAGTAAATTAGAGGATATAAGGTTGGCTATCTTCCTCTCCCACCTTCATGCTAGCTGCCCAAGTACCTGCAGCAGATGGGCTGCAACTTCTGAGTCCCTGAGGTCGGCCAAGATATCTATAAGGAGGTCAGCATCCACGTCCAGCGCAAAGGGGAAGCAAAGGAGCTGGCAGACAGAGAGCACCACGACAGGGAGAAACTCAGACCCATGAGGCCTAAGGAGAGGAATGTCGAAGAGACTTGGTCTTGTTCACTTAACTTTTATCATTCCTCCCTCCCTCCTCCAATTCCTTTGCCCAGCTCCTGTTCTACAATCTCAGCCAGTACTTAGGTTTCCAGCCTAAACCTGATCTCATCTTTCTTGCTTCATAGCTCAATCTGTCAGTAACTTCTTTCCTGCCTTCTCTCTCCCTCCCCATTGCTGACTCTGTGGCTCTTCTTCTAGCTCAAACTCACGCGTGGCGCAGTTGATTCAGGAAGCTGGGGCAAAGCAGATGCTTCAGGATGGACATGAGGATACTTCCATGCTGGGACAGGCAGCTCAGGCATAACTGGGGCTCCTGGGTAAAGGTGGCCATGGCCAGGCTCAGCAGGGCTGCCATGCCTGGGAACACCAAAAATAGAGACCCAATGGAACAGGCAAGAGGCCCAGATACCCCTGCTTCCCCACAGTTCCCAGGGCTACACCTATTCAGTCCCTTCCCCATCTTAGAGCAGCTCTAGTGCAGACACCGCTTCCTGTCTCCAGGCAAAAGCAAAAAAAAGAAACCTCTGTGGGTTAACCCAGTTCTGGGCTGCCTCCTCTTGGAAATCAATGCACTCCCAAAAAGGATACTGATAGAAAGATACCCTGGGGAGAAATCAGTGTCCAGTCTGGCTCTGGGCTTGGTGGATTGGATAGCAAAAGCTCCCCTTCCTGTGCAGATGCCTCCTTGGGGAGCCTCAGGACCATGGAGAAGCGGTGCCACAAAACGGTCCACATTTCTGAACTGGCCACATCCCTGATTAGGCCAGCCTTCCCCTGCTAGAGATAAAAGTGAAAGAGGGCCGGGGGAAAGACAGAAGTCAGGAGTTCGAATGCTTTTATTCATTCCTGTCCCTGACTTACAAGGAAAGGAAATCCCAGAAATAATTCCTTCCGCTTTTCCACCTAGTATTTCCCGGTTGTCTTATTTCACTTTGTCAAACCTTAACCCTCTGACTTCACAACTCATGTGTATGTCTGCTGAAACCCAGGGAATTCATTTTATCCCCTACTGGATCCCAGGGGATGCAGCAAATGGTTTCCTTCAAAGGGTCGGTACTGAGGGCAGGCAGGGAAGTTCCAAGGCTATCACAGGCACAGTAGCTTGAGAGGGGAGGCTGTGGGTTGCTTCTTCATTCCTCTGGTCCAGAGGCTCCCCAAAATGCCCAGTTCCTCTCCCTTTACTTCCCATCCATCCCAAGATGCATCTGTACCTCAGTGAGGAGCTGCAACAGAAGGATGAGGAGACCATCATAGAATCCACAACTACCTGGTGGAGTCAACCGAACCTGTCAGAGAGAAACAAGAAGAATGCAGGTGCCTAAGAGGAATGGGGTGGCCGTTAAACCAAGGCAGGTCAGTGACGGTGCCATGGAGGGAACAGATTTGAGAGTCAACCGGAAGGTAGAATATATGGGGTCTGGGGGAACCATTTGGATAGGGGAATAATGGGGAAGACAGAACAGTCACTGATGACTCCCAAAGTTCTGACTTAGACTCCTGGAGGATTGTTAGTGCTATCACTAGTGATACAACCTGTCTGAAGGCTAACTTAGTCTAGAAAAAGCAGATTAATACTATTACATCGGTGTGTCTATCTTTCAAGTGTGTTGTGGGATAACATGTGAAAATGTTTTATAAATTATAAAGAATTCAGCCGGCGTCGTAGCTCACACCTGTTATCCCAGCACTTTGGGAGGCCGAGGCGGGTGGATCACGAAGTCAGGAGTTCAAGACCAGCCTGGCCGACACAGTGAAATGCCGTCTCTACTAAAAATACAAAAATTAGCTGGGCATGGAGGCGCGCACCTGTTGTCCCAGCTACTCAGGAGGCTGAGGCAGAAGAACTGCTTGAACCCAGGAGGCAGAGGTTGCAGTGAGCCGAGATTATGCCACTGCACTCCAGCTTGGCAACAGAGTGAGACTCCGTCTCAAAAACAAACAAACAAAAAAAGAATTCTACATATATAACGGATGACAGGCCGGGCACAGTGGGTCATGCCTATAATCCCAGCACTTCAGGAGGCGGAGGCGGGTGGATCACTTGAGATCAGGAGTTCGAGATCAGCCTGGCCAACATGGTGAAACCCCATCTCTACTAAAAGTACAAAAAAAATGAGCCAGGCATGGTGGTATATACCTGTAATCCCAGCACTTTGGGAGGCTGAGGCGGGTGGATCACATGAGGTCAGGAGCTCGAGACCAGCCTGACCAACCTGGAGAAACCTTGTCTCTACTAAAAATACAAAAATTAGCTGGGCATGGTGGTGTGTGCCTGTAATCCCACCTACTCGGGAGGCTGAGGCAGGAGAATCACTTGAATCCAGGAGGCAGAGGTTGTGGTGAGCCAAGATCGCACCATCGCACTCCAGCCTGGGCAACAAGAGCGAAACTCCATCTCAAAAAAAAAAAAAGGATGACAATAATTTGATTATAAAGTCTATCCTTCTTTTTACAAAATGAAGGAAAGATGAGTTCCAAAGGGTCTAAAAATGAAAGGAAAAAAAGTCCTGGGAAATGAGAAAGCAGAAAGAAGCCTACATAATGGACTGATTTCCTGAAGAATTCACAGGATGTCAGCCACCTTTTCCATCTGTTAAGAAGAACAAGTGGGAAAAGCAGAGTGGAAGCTGTAGTCAGAGGTGAAGAAATTATGCATTAGGAAGGACTCTGCCAAGAGCATGAGCTTCTGGAGGAGGAGAATGAAGCAGGCAGGGTTATCACACTACTCAGAAAACCCAGGTTAGTCACCCTTCCTCTTCCCTTCCCTCCCTCACTCTCTAGAAGCCCTGCATATTAAAAAGAAATCTAAAGTCCGGATCAATCTGGGTTCAGAGGGGCCTATTATCTGGCAACAAATCTAGAAAAGGAAGGGCTCCTTGATTCCTTTTCCATTCCTCAGTTTACTCCATGCTTGCTACCATTTCAGTCTTTTCCCCTTGAATGCAGTCCTAGTGTCTGACTCAGAGAAAACATGCCTGTGCCCTCCCTGGGGGGCCTCACCTCTGCAGGGGCAGACAAGGCATGTGTGGCTGCAGCCATCCATTCCATGGGCTGGAGGTCAAAGGTCACCCCTTGCTGACCAAGCTGTCCCAATAGACAGGCTGCTGCACTCTGTGGGAGAGGTAGAAGAGGAGGAAGAATGTCCAAATCTAAATGGCATTCAGAACAGGCAGAGAGGATTTATGTCTCTGCCAAAAGAATGCCTCCAGAAACATGCAAATTGGATAGTGACTCCCCAACTTCCACAAGGGGTAGATGCTAGGGTGAAAAGGGGAGAAGGGTGAAGGTTAAAAACTTACCACAAGAGAGACGACATGCGAATGAGTAAAGAGAGTAGCAACGTCACTGCCTAGCTTCTCCATTCTGGAATAAAGAGATACATCAAGGGATGCAGCAGTATTAAAGGAGGTTGGCAAGCGGCCTCCCCTCTCCCTTGCATGACGTTCTTCACCTAGGCTGCATGTCTACCTCCAAGGCACAAAGTTGATGGGAGTCTAGGTCTGTTCTTTGTAGAGAAAGCTTCACACTCTCTATCCCAATTCCTCCTAAGGATAGGCTGTAGGGTACCATTCTCCATATTCTTTGTGAGGGTTAGCTATGTGGCTAGAAGACTTCTGTGGAGACACCCTACTTTATGACTTACCCACAAGGCAGGTTTTGGAGCCGAAAGACAAGAAGGGAGAGGAAGTAGAGTGTCACTTCAGTAGACTCTTCCCAATCTACTACCTTTACCTACAAAGGAAACCTAAGATATCAGAACAATCTCTGGTTGAGACAGTGGGGCCGCCAGGGGAAGCCCACCTGTGCTGCTGGCTTACCTTGCCCTGAACCAACACAAACAGGGATTCCAAGGCCAGGGGCTCCTGCCCTAGAAGACGGCACAGGCGCTCACTGACAAGGCAGCAGGAGTACAGAACCTGAGAGAGAGGGAAGGAGTCTGGCAGTGAGGCAGAGCAGGCCCTGGGATCCAAGATTGAAGGCTCAGCTGAAACACCAGCCAGCCCCTCAAAAGATCTGGTACCCACACTTGGGAGTGTGAGAGAACCCCCTTCTGCCTCTTGCTGTGAGAGAGTGAGACAGGGACCGTTCTCGGTTCTGCTGATGACTGGCTAACAGTGGGGTCCTCTCAGTTGAACAGATTTAAAAGCAGAAAGGGGTCTTCCAAGGGGTTCTCTCAATTGGTCTCTCTCAGTCTCTCTCTCTCTTAGTCCTCCTCTCTTGATCTGTCTCTCTGTTTCTCTCTCTGTACTGGGAGTTAAAAATAAAGCTGTGATGCCAGGAGTTAAGAGAATTACCTTGAGAAGGTGCAGGCACAGGATGGGATGCTGCAGGCCAGAGATGAGGGATGGCCTGAGCTGGCTGCTGTCTTCAGTTAGCTGATTTGCCAAATGCCAACAGACCTATAGAGACGTACCTGAAGGCTCAATCCTATCCACATTATTACAACCCTATCCCTCTCATATGTCCAAAATGATCAGGACTCTCAGTTTCTTCCTAGTCACTCTTCCCACCATTCACCAGAAACCTCAGACCCCATTTTATTCCCAGTCTTCATTACCAACAGAGAACCAAAAGTCATGGCATAGTTTGGCCCCAGTGTAGCCAGGTACAGAGGAAAGGATTACTGACCAACAGGGATCAGGAAAGCTGAATCCTCAGTCCTTGAGGAAGCATCAATGGAGGCTTCAGATCAGCTGCCCCACCACCTGGGCAGTTTATCACTGTGCTCTCTCCCTCACCAACTGGCCATGGGCTCTGGGATTCTGGCTATATCACGTTCTACAAATGGCCCAGGGTGGGAGCATCTGTTTCTGGAAGTACTAAAGGAGGGGCTTAAAAGCTTGTTTTTCTGTCTTTCTGAAAAACTGGGGCTAGCCTCCCCAACTCCTCTGGCAGAAGGGATGAGAGGAACAAGCAATTGTAGCTCGGACCTGCTCCTTGGCATCCCAGCAGTCGGGCAGTCCCACAGGAGCAGTGCATACGGCTGCGAGGGCAGAGGAAATGGCTCCAGGTAGATCCTCACTCTGCTCTCGCAGCGGCTGGCTCACTTGTGGGGCTCCTATGGAGAAAAGCAAAGAGTGACTCCAAAGGCCTGAGGCTCTTGCCCTAGACAATAGCACCAGTACTCACTGATATGGCAGCAGGAGTAGGGAACCTAAGGGAGTGGGAAGAATGCAGGATGAAGTCTGTTTGTTTCCCTCAGATCCCCATTCATCCTCTCAGTTCACAGTTATTTACTGAGCACCTACTAAATGCCAGGCGCTATCTAGGTGATGGCACTAGAAAGAGCAGAACCTGAACTATGCAACAAAGAAGTCAAGAGAACCTCCCTTCCCCACTCAGGTTACCTGGGGGAGTGTGGACAGGGAGCTGTGGAACTGTCAAGCCATGAAGGAGCCCATCCAAGACAACCTGCTGTGTCGTCAGCAAGCTGGAGTAAAAGGCTTTGGAGATGGCCTGGCTGTTCCCATCCATGGCTTCACACAGGACAGTAAAGCACTAAAGGAGACAAGTGCAGAGGTAGCATCAGGGCATCAGAAGACTGGGCTTAGTGTAAAAAACAAGAAACCCTGAGGATCTGAGGAAAGAGGACAAAAACCCAAGCAAACACGTGTCTAATTTTAAGCATTCTTCACACCAAAAATGCATTATAACTGCCTTCATTCATGCTTCAAGGACAATAATTTTAGGTGTCAATCCTTCTATTCTCTGATCAGCTGCTCCCTAGATGATGTTTCTCAAAGTGTTTTTTATAGACTGTGAGTATGAGAATTCCTAGCGGTCAGGTGCAATGGCTCATGCCTGTAATCCCAACAGGGGATTGGGAGGCTGAAGCAGGTGGATCGCTTGAGCTCAGAAGTTTGAGACCAACCTGGGCAACATGGCAAAACCTATCTCTACTAAAAATACAAAACAAAAATAGCCAGGCCTGGTGGAGTGCACCCATAGTCTCAGCTACTTGGGAGGCTGAGGTGGGAGTATTGCTTGAGCCCGGAGGGTGGAGGTTGCAGTGAGTCAAGATCATGCCACTGCACTCTAGCCTGGGTGGCAGAGAGAGACCCTGTCTCAAAAAAAGAAAAGAAAAGAAAAGAAAAGAAGAAATCCTAGGGATTCCTGGGTCCCTCCCAACTCAGTCCTATTGATTCAGAATTTCAGGAGGTAATTATTCCAACTCCCCATTCTATTCATAGCACATGACATGAGAAGTGCTGGCCAATAACATGAGTCACTGCTGGCCAAAATTTAGGTTAGACAGTAAAAGCTTTCTGACTTGAAAGGGTGAGGGATATTAAAACAGGAAAACAGGATCTCAAGTTTGAGTGAATGCTAGCTTTAGGCAGGAAGTAGTCCAGATTTATGTTCCCAATTACCAGTTTTAACAATGACCAGGCAATTATTTACTTCCTTACACATACATGTTCCTCTCTATCTCCTCTGAGGTTAATCAGAATACAGCTACTTTCTCATTCAATCCTCCATTCTCCTGTCCCTTACCTCCAGGGTCTAGGGAAAAGAACTGAATAGTTTACTAATCCTCAGGACAAACAAGGTTAGACAATACTAGATGATCTGCAAGTCTTTTCAAGAAGAAGTAGTTCTTTTTGTGGTGCCCTGAAATATGCCAAACTGCTTAAAGCCTCTGGGCCTTTATATATGTTACTCCTTCTGTATAGAATTTCTACTTTGTGCCTCATTTACGTGGCAAACTGCAATGTATTCTTCAGATGCTAGCAGAGATGATTTCCTTCTTCGAGATTTCTTCTATGATGCTCCAAATAGTGTTAACTGCATCTTCTTCAGTGGTTAACTGCATCTTCTTCATAAAATACAGTGGTGCTCCTGTATTATATGCAAAGTTCCAATGTACTTTTCACTGTTGTCCCTAATCCCTTTACCTCTCCCCTATTAAATTATCCCTAGTCCCTTGAAGGCAGGCACTTTTTCTTACTCACATGGCATATGGCATGGTGAGAATTCAACAAATGTTTGTTGGATTAACTTGATCTGACCCTACATAGTCGTAAGAAAGGGGATGGGAGAAACACGGGGAAAGATAGGAGATACAGAAATCTGGAAGTGGGAGCAGATTACCATGAGGCTGTCCCTCCGCAAAGTCTGCTCAGAGTCATCTGGTTGGGCCAGAAGTTTCCCCAACAGGTCCAGAAAGAGGTTGGCAGCTTCCTGAAATACCTGTAGGCTGGGGGTGGAAAATGAGCCCATGATTTCTTACCTCTCTACTAAAAGCCTGGATGTGGTGAATCGGTCAGTTCTGGGCAGGTAGGAGAATCTCTGCAAAGGGACCCATCAGAACGTTCTCCCTTCTCCCTTGCCACACACACACACATACACACACACACACACACACACACACAGACACCCTCCAAGCCCCTTCTTTGACATTTTATCTAGGTTATTCACATATTTTTTTTTCTTTCTTTCTTTAATCCACTTGGCTTCCTGGAACATGTTATTTACATCTTGACCTTTCCATTTTAGGACCATGGTGACTGCTGACTCTTAGAACCTGTAAGTCTTGAGGCCAAGTTGGAGCTGTCTTAGGGTCCTTAAAAGGACTATGAGTGGCCACTCAGCTGATTCCTAAACCTGTAACAAATCACAGCTTCTTCATATTTGGCCTGTTCCTAAATGGGAAGGGCACATGGGGTAGAAAGAGAAGCCAAACTTGCCAACAGTGCAAAAGCACCTCTTATCCTACCTGTCACCTGTCTGGCTCCTCTCCAGATTGAAGGTACAGGCAAAGTAGGCCTGAATCACAGCCATCAGGTCCCGTAAGAAAGTCCCATACCAAGATTGCTGCCCAGGAAAAGGAGAAGAGAGGAAGGGCAATGTGGAGGATGGAAACAAAGAATAGAAAAAACAGTAGAAAGGGTCTATAGAGACCCAGTCAAGTTGATCAAACAGAAACGGACAGAAGAGAAGTATAGGCAGAGAGAGAGTTCTAGGGGTAACAGAGAATCTGCCAATGGGCTGTAAACAGCCTGGATTAAATGTGTCTTGTTTGGCCTGAATAGCACTTTGGAGTATAGGAGGTTCTATTTTTCAAAAATCTTTTTCTCTAAATTCCTTAAAACCACCCAAGATTAATACTCATTAACAAAGTGCAGCTTTCCAGCTGCCTCAGCCTAGGCCCTATTAAGTATTTACACTGACTCTGAAATATTCCCCATCCTCTCAGCCCAGCTACAGTAGGACACAGAAGGGGGAAGTAGAGGTTTGGCCCCAAACACACTGAGTCTCTGTCCCAGCTCTTCCACTTGTTATCTCTGTGACCGTTTACAAATTAGTAACTGTGTATGAGTTATCTTTGAATTTTAGTACTCTGCTCTGTAAGATCAGGTCAATGAAGCCTAGGATCTAACATCTCAAAACACAGTGCTCTAAATATTTAAAAATTACACATAAAAATTTGGGTTTCTACCTTTTCTTAGAAAACTAGAAGATCTGGCAATACCAGGCCCATATTTCCCTGTGGCAACAATGGGCTGGAGGCTGAGGAAAGGATGCCTCTACTCTGTTTAGAGTAGGCATGTGAACTCTAGTTCATCATATTCCCCACTACTCATATAGTCACATGCATAGCCTACTTCACAGCTGACATTATCTGCCTGGCCCCAGAAGGCATTAGAGTTTGCAATTAATAGTTTATTAACTAGAAAGAAGAGGAAAGAAAATAAAAGGCAGTCAGACCAAAGACAGATGGCAATCTGAATGAGATAAATCCAAGAAAAAGAACCTCTGTGAGTCTTCAGAGGCTCCTGTCTTGGTGCTTACCTGCTGGAGGCTGTTGCTCTCCTGACTGTGCCTGAGTAGACTGAGCGGCAGCCCAGGAAGCCCTGCCTCCCGGCAGAAGGAATACAAGGCAACAGAGTCACTGCAGCTGGAGAGAAGACTGCTTAGGACCCGGAATGCAGGCAGGATGTGGGAAGCACCCTCCAGGATGCCTTTCAGGATCTGGGTGACATGAGGGAAAGAAGCAATGATTGATATTTTCAGAAGTAAAAGAAGGAGAGCTACATATACCAAGTATCCCCAAGGAGCTGGCAAAGCAGACCAAATGCTTGCATTCCTTTCTTTGCAAGTCTGAAACACAGAGAAGAAAAGCAGGGAAACGGGGACTATACCAGGGAAGAAGACAATAGATGGTCAGGTTACCTGACACAGAACACCAGTGACCAGGGGGTAGGGGCCTCTCCTCAGGATCTCTGTCACACTAAGTGCCATTCCCATCTGCTCCCTCCCTTCTCCAGCCCTTTACCTTAAAAACAAAAAACATGTGCACTGCACATGCTTCTGAAAATTCAAAACAATGCATATAAAACAATATTATTCAACCATAAAAAGACAAAACAACATTATTCAACTCTAGATCAGGGTTGACAAACTATGACTCACAGATCAAATGTAGCCTAACACTTATTTGTATACAGCCTGCATGCTACGGATAGTATTATATTTTTATTATTTATTTATTTATTTTTCTTTTTTTTTTTTTTTTTTTTTGAGACGGAGTCTCGCTCTGTTGCCCAGGCTGGAGTGCTGTGGCCGGATCTCAGCTCACTGCAAGCTCCGCCTCCCGGGTTCCCGCCATTCTCCTGTCTCAGCCTCCCGAGTAGCTGGGACTACAGGCGCCCGCCACCTCGCCCGGCTAGTTTTTTGTATTTTTTAGTAGAGACGGGGTTTCACCGTGTTAGCCAGGATGGTCTCGATCTCCTGACCTCGTGATCCGCCCGTCTCGGCCTCCCAAAGTGCTGGGATTACAGGCTTGAGCCACCGCGCCCGGCCCTTATTTATTTATTTTTCGAGACAGAGTTTCACTCTTGTCCTCCAGGCTGGAGTGTAATGGCATGATCTTGTCTCACTGCAACCTCCGCCTCCTGGGTTCAAGCAATTCTTCTGCCTCAGCCTCCCAAGTAGCTGGGATTACAGATGCCCACCACCACACCTAGCTAACTTTTGTATTTTTCGTAGAGATGCGATTTCACCATGTTGGCCAGGCTGGCCTCAAACTCCTGACCTCAAGTGATCTGCCCATCTTGGCTTCCCAAAGTGCTAGGATTCTAGGCGTGAGCCACCATGCCTGGCCAGTATTATATTTTTAAATGGTTATTCTTCAAAAGAAGAACATTTACACCAAGTATTTTATAATATGCCATTAGCTTTTCTAAATGATGGCATTTGCTCATTTAATATTTACAATAACTGTGAAATAAATAGAATTAGCCATTTTATAGATGAAGAAACTGAAGCTTCTACATAGGTCAAAGAAGCAGTCAAAGATCACACAGCTAATGAGTAGTGCAGCTGGAATTCCACCAGAGGGAGTCTTATCCCTAAAGGCAGAGCTTTCAGTCCGACTCCCCACACTGCAAGTTATCCAACACTAGGAAGAAAACCTGTTAGTGCCAAAAGACAAGTGCAAAGTGCCAAGCCAATTCAATAAGGAAAGGAGAGTTCTTTTCAACAAATGGTGCCAGGACAATCATATATCCACATGCAAAACCGATCAACTTAGATCCTTTCCTCACATTATACGCAAAAATTAGCTCAAGATGGGTCAAAAACCTAAATGTAAGAGCTAAAACTATAAAACTTTTAGGAAAAGAGAAAATCTTTAAGACCTTGCATTTGGAAAAGATTTCGTATACACAACATCAAAAGCACGGACCACAAAGGGAAAAAACAGTAATTGAACTTAATCAAAATTCAACATTTTTTGCTTCAAAAGACACTCTTTTTTTTTTTTTTTTTTTTTGAGACGGAGTCTGGCTCTGTCGCCCGGGCTGGAGTGCAGTGGCCGGATCTCAGCTCACTGCAAGCTCCGCCTCCCAGGTTTACGCCATTCTCCTGCCTCAGCCTCCCGAGTAGCTGGGACTACAGGCGCCCGCCGCCTCGCCCGGCTAGTTTTTTGTATTTTTTAGTAGAGACGGGGTTTCACCGTGTTCGCCACGATGGTCTCGATCTCCTGACCTCGTGATCCGCCCATCTCGGCCTCCCAAAGTGCTGGGATTACAGGCTTGAGCCACCGCGCCCGGCCTAAAAGACACTCTTATGAGAAGGAATGAAAAGACAAACCACAGACTGGGAGAAAATATTTGCAAATCACCCATCTGATAAAGGTCTTATGTTGAGAATATACAAAGAAGTCTTATACAACTCAATAATACAAACAACCAAATTAAAAACTGAGCAAAAGACTTGAGATATTTCACAAAGAAAATATACAAATGGTGAATAAGCCACGAAAACATGTTCAACATTCATCATTAGTGGAATGTATATTAAAATAACAATGAGATACTACCTCACACTTACTAGAATGGCTACAGTAAAAAAGTTAGACAATAACAAGTGTTGACAAGGATGTGAAGAAACAAGAACCCTCATATAATACTGGTGGGAATGTAAAACAGTACAGCCACTTTGGAAAATAGTTCAGCAGTTTCTTAAAATGTTAAATATAAATTTACCATATGACCAGCAATTCTACTCCTATGTAGTTACCCAAGGAAAATAAAAACATATATCCAGGCCGGGCGCGGTGGCTCAAGCCTGTAATCCCAGCACTTTGGGAGGCCGAGATGGGCGGATTATGAGATCAGGAGATGGAGACCATCCTGGCTAACACGGTGAAACTCTGTCTCTACTAAAAAGTACAAAAAACTAGCCAGACATGGTGGCGGGCACCTGTAGTCCCAGCTACTCGGGAGGCTGAGGCAGGAGAATGGAGTAAACCCGATAGGCGGAGCTTGCAGTGAGCTGAGATCTGGCCACTGCACTCCAGCCTGGGTGACAGAGCGAGACTCCATCTCAAAAAAAAAAAAAAATATATCCATACATAGACTTGCTTGTGAATGTTCGTAGCAGAATTATTCATAAAAGCCAAAAAGTGGAAACAACCCCATACATCAATGTCTAATCAACTGGTGAGTAGATAAACAAAATGTGATATATCTATGTAACAGAATAATAACCAGCTATAAAAAGAGGAATGATGATTAACTAAATGGGGGCTGGGGGCAGTGGCTCACACCCATAATCCCAGCACTTTGGGAGGCCAAGGTGGGAGGATTATTTGAGCCCAGGAGTTCCAGACCAGCCTGGGCAACATGGTAAAACCTCATCTCTACAAAATATACAAAAAATTAGCTAAGTGTGGTGGTGCATGCCTGTAATCTCAGCTACTTGAGATGCTGAGACACGAGAATCCCTTGAACCAGGGAGGCGGAAGCTGAAGTGACCCGAGATCATGCCACTACACTCCAGCCTGGGTGACAGAGTAAGACCCCATCTCAAATATTAAAAAAAAAAAAAAAAAAAAAGATGCCGGGCGCAGTGGCTCATGCCTGTAATCCCAGCACTTTGGGAGGCCGAGGAGGGTGGATCACAAGGTCAGGAGTTCAAGACCAGCCTGGCCAAGATGGTGAAACCCCATCTCTACTAAAAATACAAAAAATTAGCCAGGCATGGTGGCACGAGCCTGTAATCCCAGCTATTCTGGAGGCTGAGGCAGAGAACTGCTTAAACCTCGGGGGACAGAGGTTGCAGTGAGCTGAGATCGTGCCACTGCACTCCAGCCTGGGCAACAGAGCGAGACTCTGTCTCAAAAAAAAACAAAAAAATGAAAATGGGTATGAGGGATTTTATTGAGGTGATAAAAATGTTCTAAAACTGAACTATGATAACAGTTTTAAAATTGGCGAATTTACTAAAAATCATTTATCATACATCAAAAAAGTATAAATCTTATACATAAATCATACCTGAATAAAGTGATACAGGGAACATAGTTTAGCGAGTACCCAGGAAGGAAAAGTACTGTGTTTCAGACGAGCAAAGTAAGGTTTTGCAGGAGGGAAGACTAACTTTGCACTAACTTTGAATGCTAATTAAGCAAAATGTCTTTCCCCACCCCCCTGCAAAATAACCTTATTCTTCTCACTAGTGTACCCATAGTACAAAATCTTGTATATGCAATTGTTAGTTATAATTTCATCAATAAAAAATTAGTGAAAATGTGTTTTCCCTCATTATGTAAGTACTTAACATAATATCCTCCATTTTTGCCTATTGGCTCACAATGCCTAAAATATTTATCATCGAAAAAGTCTGATCCCTGTTCTAGTAGGTATTCTTCCCTTCAGAAACAGAAACCCGAGGGCTGCTCTTTCTGTGTTACTAAATGAGGCTGGCAAACCTCCTCAAACTAAGCAGACAGATTGAAGAATTAGAAAAGGACACACTTTCTCTTTCTCCTGAAGTCAGCGTATTTCAACACTCCATCTGTGAAAATAGTCTTGATCCCATCCACAGTGTTTTTCTGCCCATTACCTGCCCTCCAGCCTCATGCAGCTGACTCTGGATGCGCTGGCAGAAGTCAGGATTGCACAGCAAGGTGAGAGGAGCCTTCAGTTGAATAGGCACAGACTCAGTGGTCTCCAGCAGGTGCTGCCACTCATTGTCACTGTCTGGTTCCTGAGGCAGAGGGGAGTGGAAGGGGTCAGGAGTAGTGTGTAAGTCTAAGGTAGTAGATCCCAACCAGTAGAAACCATGGGGAATCATGAAGTAACTGCAAGGAGCCAGGGACTGCTTTAGCACAGATGTAAATCTTCAGTCACCTGCTAAAAAAGGTACAGCTGGCAGTCCGTGAGGGGTCTTGAAGAGTCTCTTGGAGAACACTGGCATGTGTGCATAAAGACATACTTAGAAAGATGTCCACTGCAGCATGGTTTGTAATAATTTTAAAAAGGAAAATATTATAAAGTCAGTCTAAGGGAATAAGGGATTATAAAGTTATTCTAAGGGAATAAACCAGGGTCCATCCATATTGGAAAATACTATGAGGTTATTAAAAAGATTGTGAGGGCCGGGCGCGTGGCTCATGCCTATAAACCCACCACTTTGGGAGGCCGAGACTGGCAGATCACCTGAGCTCAGGAGTTCAAGTCCAATTAGCTGGGTATGGTGGCACACGCATGTAATCCCAGCTACTCAGGAGGCTGAGACAGGAGAATTGTTTGAACCCAGGAGACAGAGTTTGCAGTGAGCTGAGATGGCGCCACTGCACTCCAGCCTGGGTGACAGAGCGAGACTCCATCTCAGAAAAAAAAAAAAAGGGCCAGTGTGAGCAGTAGCTCACACCTGTAATCCCAGCACTTTGGGAGGCTGAGGCAGGCAGATCACCTGAGGTTGGGAGTTCGAGACCAGTCTGACCAACGTGGAAAAACCCTATCTCTACTAAAAATACAAAATTAGCTGGGTGTGGTGGTGGATGCCTGTAATCCCAGCTATTCCGGAGGCTGAGGCAGGATAATCACTTGAACCCAGGAGGCAGAGGTGGCAGTGAGCCAAGATCACGCCACTGCACTCCAGCCTGGGCAATAAGAGTGAAACTCCATCTCAAAGACAAAAAGATTGTGAGGCTGGGCATATTAGCTCATGCCTGTAATCCCAGCACTGGGAGGTCGAGGTAGGAGGACTGCTTGAGGCCAGGAGTTTGAGACCGGCCTAGGTAATATAGTAAGGCTCTGTCTCTTTAAAGAAATAATAATAATAAGCCCGGTGCAGTGGCTCATGCCTGTAATCCCAGCACTTTGGGAGGCCAAGGCAGGCAGATCACAAGGTCAGGAGTTCAAGACCAGCCCAACCAACATGGTGAAACCCTGTCTCTACTAAAAATACAAAAATTAGCAGGGCGTGGTGGTATGCGCCTGTATCCCAGCTACTCAGAAGGCTGAGGCAGGAGAATCACTAGAACCCGGGAGGCGGTGGTTGCAGTGAGTCGAGATTGTGCCACTGCACTGCAACCCGGGCGACAGAGCAAGACTCCGCTTAAAAAAAAAAAAGAAATAGCCGGGCATGGTGCCATACACCTGTAGTCTCAGCTACTCAGGAGGCTGAGATGGGAGAATTGCTTGACCCCATGAGTTCAAGGCTGTAGTGAGCCATGATTGCACCATTACATTCCACCCTGTTGTCCAGGTGACAGAATGAGACACTGTCTCAAATAAATAAATAAAAAGATTGTGGTACTGAGGATGTATCACTTATGTAGTATTCCTACAAAAATATATACAACCTGAATCTATTCATGAGGAAATAATCAATTTGAGGAATATTCTACAAAATAACTGACATGTACCTCAAAACTATCAGTCATTAAATACAAAGACAGACAAGAACTGTTCCAGATTCAAGGAGACTAAGGAGGCATAACAACTAAACACAATGTGTGGGCTGGGTGCAGTGGCTCACTGTAATCCCAGCACTTTGTGAGGCCGAGGGAGGTGGATCACTTGAGTCCAAGAGTTCGAGACCAGCCTGGACAATATGGCGAAAACTTCTCTCTAAAAAAAATACAAAAATTAGCCAGGCGTAGTGGCAGGTGCCTGTTAGTCCCAGCTTCTCAGAAGGCTGAGGCAGGAAAATTGCTTGAGCTCAGGAGTCGGAAGTTACAGTGAGGCGAGATCGCACCCATTGCACTCCACGCTGGCAACAGAATAAGATCCTGCTAAATAAATAAATAAACAAATAATGTAATGTGTGATACTGGATTGGATCGTGGAGCAGAAAAAAAATTTTCATAAAGCACATTACTGAAGCAATTAGCAAAATTTGAATAAGGATTATAGATTATTAATCTATCTTAATAGTATCATATCAATGTTAAATTTCTGACTTTCATAATTGTACTGTGGTAGTGTAAGTGAAGGATCTTGTTTTAGGAAATATGCACTAAAGTATTTAGGGGTAAAGGGGCATGTGTACAATTTACCCTAAAATGATTCAGAAAGATGCTATGTCCATAGGGAGAGAGAGAATGGTAAAGCAAAGTAGACAAAAGTTTTACAACTGATGAATTTGGGGTAAAAGTGTTGGGTGTGGTGGCTCAAGCTTGTAATCCCAGCACTTGGGAGGCTGAGGCAGGCAGATCAGCTAAGGTCAGGAGTTCGAGACCAGCCTAGCCAACATGGTGAAACCCCATCTCTATTCAAAATACAAAATTAGCTGGGCGTGATGGCACATGCCTGTAATTTCAGCTACTTGGGAGGCTGAGGCAAGAGAATTGCTTGAACCCAGGAGGCAGAGGTTGCAGTGAGCCAAGATCGTGCCGTTGCACTCCAGCCTGGGCAACAAGAGAAAAACTCCATCTCAAAAAAATAAAAAGTGTTGCTATGGTTGGAATGTTCTGTCCTCTCCAAAACTCACGTGTTAGAAACTTAATCCCCATTGCACCAGTGTTACGAGGCAGCGCCTAATCAGAAGTGTTTAGGTCACAAGGGCTCTGCCTTCAAGAATGGACTGATGCTATAAGAAGGCCTTGCAGGAGTGGGTTCATTCTCTTCTGCACTTCTGCAAAGTGAGGACACTGCATTCTTCCCCTCTAAAGGACTGGGCATTTGGGGCACCCTCCTGGAGACTATGACCCAATCTGCTGGTACCTTGATCTTGAACTTTCCAGACTCCAGAACTGTGAGAAATAAATTTCTGTTCTTTATAAATTACCCTGTCTTAGCCATTCTGTTATAGCAGCACAAAACAGACTAAGACAAGGGTATACACAGGAATTATTTGTGGTATTTTCAAAATTATTCTTTAAGTTTGAAATTATTTCAAAAAAAGGCAAAACTAAAAAAAAAACATATTAATAAAATATTGTAGACCGGGCACAGTGGCTCACGCCTGTAATCCCAGCACTTTGGGAGGCTGAGGCGGGCAGATCACCTGAGGTCAGGAGTTTGTGACTAGCCTGGCCAACATGGTGAAACCCTATCTCTATTAAACATACAAAAATTAGCCAGGTGTGGTGTTGGGTGCCTGTAATCCCAGCTACTTAGGAGGCTGAGGCAGGAGAATCGCTTGAACCCAGGAGGCGGAGGTTGCAATGAGCCAAGATTGCACCACTGCCCTCCAGCCTGGGCGACAGGGTGAGACTCTGTCTCGAAAAGAAAAAAAAAAAAAAGGATTATGGTAAAACTACATGCTCTGGTGTAGAAAGATCCCAGATTATACGGTGAAAGAGGTATGATGCAAAACAATACATATAATAAAACTCAGTAATGTAAAAATAGCAAACTATAAATGTCTATGTGTGCTTATGCATGTGTGTGAAATTACAGAAAGTTTGGAAGGAGACAGACTAAATTAATAACACTAGTCACCTTGGAGACTGACCCAGTGAGGACTTTCATTTTTACCTATGTGTTTCCATTTTAAATAATTATATTTTCAGATACTGTGCAATTAAAATCTATAAATGAATAATAAAGCAATACTTTTTAACACAAAGGGAGCTCACACTTACGGAGCTGGGAATCACTGTTCTAGAAAAACATCTACTAGACCCAACATCCCATGAAAGAGACAAAGTCAGTAAGAACCCCTAGGGCTCACCTCATTTTCCAGGTCCACGGCATCAGTGCCCCGCTGGCCCAGCACCTCCGGCCTCTCCTCTGGGAATGCTTGTCCACAATCTGGGGTGGTCCAGTTTTCCCTGCCAGAGGAAGCCAGGGAGTAGAATGGGTTCCAAACCTAGGAGTCTTAGGGTTCATTAACTTGTCCCTCTCTGTAGGCCCATGATAGGAATGAGAAAAAAGCCATATAGGATTGACTAGAGGAGACTTCTTTCTGGGATGTAGGATATGACCAGTACAGGATATGTTGACTACTACACAAATATCCTTAACTGTCTTCTTATTTTAAAGCTTATTCTCGAGTCTACTTTGCAGTTTTCACCTATGGCTCTCAACTCAAAACAATCTTCCCTCTTGGATGGAGATGATCCTTTCCCTTTCAGCCAACCTTTCAGTCAATGTACATAAAGAAGAGAAAGTCCCCAAGTTTCCTGATGAATCAGAAAAACATCTATAATTAGAATCCAAGAACCCAGGACTCAGACTCTCAAGGCTCTACCCATATTTAGGCAGTGGCTAGTGACAGGGACTATTTTGTATTTGCTTTGACTAGCATCAAAGATATGCAAGACACCTCACCCTATAAATACCTAGCTATACCCTTCTCACCGAGGTGCAGGTGGCGCCTCTCCAGTCTCTGACTCAACCCAGCTGCTCTTCATTCCTGAGGCTAAGATCCCGGCCAGGAGGCTTGATTCCTGAGGAGTGGCCCCGAGTCTGGGCAGAGGGGCTGTGCCAGGAGCCACCTTGCTGGTCTTGTCCTCTTGCTCAAGGGCAGGTCCTGTGTTCTGATGTTTCTATGGGAGGTAGGGGGCAATACTGGATCAGAGCTATTTGGTTGCCATAGGACAATATGAATGCTATTCATGGCCCTTCTCCAACCCTTAAAAGTCACCCTCCTCCTCTAACTCCCCAGTCACTAGCCTGGTCATTTCACATATTTTCGTCTGCCCTACACACCTTCTTCATGGCCTCCTCAGCCATGCGTTTATAGGCCTGAGTCAAGATGCGAGACTGATTACCCTTGGGGGCCAATCGATGGGCCTGTTCGTCCTTTAGGACCTGAAGTTCTGGGGGTAGGCGGCTGGTGAATGGAGTCCCCAAATCTGGACCTGCTGGCTCAGTTATTACTGCAGGGAGGGAAGAGGAGGAAGACATGATCATGGGGGCCGTAGTCCCTATGTCCACTTGGCCAGGGACAACTTCAGTGTCTCCAGGCTTCTGTGGAAGAAGATCATTTTGAAAAAGTGACAGAGAGAGAGTGGGGTTGCAAGGGAAGTGGCAAAGGTTAGGCAAAGGGCTAGGAAGAAAGTTCAACCTGGTGGAGGACAGAGGATACGTTAGATCTAGATGGTCAGGGAAGGGAAAGGGAAGTAGTCTGGAGGAAGTACTGGGAAGTACAAGAGCCCTGGGAACCCTGACAACTCACTGGTGACATGACCAGCAATAAAGGGGTGATGTAAGAGGTCTGGCCAGGACAGTCGCTGCCGGGGGTCTTTGGTGAGCAGTCCCTGCAGGAAGTTCTACAGAGAGAAAAAATAGTCCATCAGTCATTCTTTCCCTTCCCTTAAGTCTCTCTCTAACTTATCAGCAGAACTGGCAAACCAAGAATCCCATATCCATTCTCACAGCAGATAAGCTGCTCTTGATCATGCCCTCTGAAAACTTTGTTCAGGTCCCATTTTCCTGGCCGAAATCATGGACAGACCACTGTTTCACCTCCTAGGGCCAGGACCCTAAATCCTGCTCACAGACATTTTGTAACCCCAGAAGTAAAAACAAATTTTAATGCACCAACTTTGTAAAGAAGGGAGAAAAAACACTGGGAGAAAGAGATGTCACCTTCATAATGATCTTCAGACAGCAAACATTCAAAGAACTCCCAAACTATTCACGCTGCCCTCCCTTTGACGATGGTTTGTTTGTGGCTGGGTAGGAACAGATGCATTTTTGGTAAAAAGCACACTCACACGCACAAGTAATTGTGTGAAGGTGTGTTTGGGAGTACTCAAAAACAGAAATCTTTTTGCAAGTCTTCAGAGGTGGAGAGATAGGGAGACAGTCTCTGAAAAGGATATACCATAACAGAAATCTTTGGGGAAATCCTCAACTGGGCCTCAAATAGGAACAGAGGTACTAGTAGATTATGATCACTGTTCTAAAACAAAGTGATCTGTATAACTATGGATCTTGCTGGAGATACCTGCGTATCTGCCCATAGGGAGAATAAATATCCTATGCACACCTCCTCTAGTTAAGGTTCCTTCATTTAGATTATTCTTGACAATTATTTGGGCCCCCTCAACTCAACAGGGGAGGAATTTGTTGTTCCTTTTCATCTCAGATAAGGCAAAGCTGTAATGAGGTTTCACTCTGGCAGAAGACTGCATTTAAATTCCATTGAAGATCTATAATCTTGCCCCACATAAAATAAAAGAAGGTTGGGTGCAGTGGCTCATGCCTGTAATCCTAACTCTTTACAAATTGAGATAGGAAGATTGCTTGAGGCCAGACGTTTGAGACAAGCCTGGGCAACATGGTGAGACCCTGTCTCTAAAAAAATTTTTTTTAATTTAATTAATTAAAAAAGAAATAGAGGCCAGGCACAATGGCTCACGCCTGTAATCCCAGCACTTTAGGAGGCCAAGGTGGGCGGATCATGAGGTTGGGAGATTGAGACCATCCTGGCTAACATGGTGAAATCCCGTCTCTACTAAAAATTACAAAAAATTAGCCGGGTGTGGTGGTGGGCACCTGTAGTCCCAGCTTCTAGGGAGGCTGAGGCAGGAGAATGGCATGAACCCAGGAGGTAGAGCTTGCAGTGAGCTGAGATTGCACCATTGCACTCCAGTCTGGGCAATACAGCAAGACTCCATCTCAAAAAAAAAGAAATAGAAAAGAAGTCCAACTCCTCTCCAACTCTCTTCCCTCCTCCGGCCTACTGACTTAGTCACAATGAGTAGGCACCACCTCTATCATCTGCTCCTAATCACTGAACCAACTCCACCAGCTCTCACCATTCTGATAGCTTTAGACTGAAAGCTATGTAGACAACACCTAGAATGTGAACATTGCATCTGACAGGAAATAAGTGGAATAGATGGCATGCAAGAGGACCAGTATCTATCTCTGGTATCTTCCAATTACCTTTTCATTGTAATAAAGCATAGCCTGGCTCGAACTGGAGTTACCATTCTCAGGTTTGGCAAACTTTATAACACCCTCCCAGAATAAGACCCTGCAGTAGAAAAGCAAGGCTGCCTGGCCCAGCTCCGGCATTGATATGGTTTGGATTTGTGTCCCCATCCAAATCTCATGTTGAATTGTAATCCCCAATGTTGGAGGAGGGGCCTGGTAGGAGGTGACTGGATCGGGGGCAGGACTTCCCCCTTGCTGTTCTCATGACAGTGAGTGAATTTTCACGAGATCTGGCTGTTTAAAAGTATGTAGCACTGGCTGGGCATGGTGGCTCAAGCCTATGATCCCAGCACTTTAGGAGGCTGAAGCAGGCGGATCACTTGATGTTGGGAGTTCGATACCAGCTTGACCAACATGGAGAAACCCCGTCTCTACTAAAAATACAAAATTAGCTGGGCATGGTGGTGCATGCTTGTAATCCCAGCTACTTGGGAGGCTGAGGCAGGAGAATCACTAGAAACCAGGAAGCGGAGGTTGTGGTAAGCTGAGATCGCACCATTGCACTCCAGACTGGACAAGAGCAAAACTCTGTCTCGGGTGGGAGCGGTGGCTCATGCCTATAATCCCAGCACTTTGGGAGGCCAAGGCAGGCGAGTCACAAGGTCAGGAGATCGAGACCATCCTGACTAACACAGTGAAACCCTGTCTCTCCTAAAAAATGCAAAAAAATTAGCTGGTTGTGGTGGCGGGCACCTGTAATCCCAGCTACTTGGGAGGCTGAGGCAGGAGAACGGCACGAACCTGGGAGGTGTAGAATGCAGTGAGCCGAGATCACGCCACTGCACTCCAGCCTGGGCGACAGAGCAAGACTCCGTCTCAAAAAAAAAAAAAAAAAAAAACTCTGTCTCAAAAAAAAAAACAGTGTGTAGCACCTTTCCCTTCTCTCTCTTCCTCCTGATCTGCCATGTAAGACATGCCTGTTTCCCCTTTGCTTTCCATCACGATAGTAAGTTTCCTGAGGCTTCCGCAGCCATCCTTCCTGTACAGGTTATGGAGCTGTGAGCCAACTAAACTTCTTTTCTTTATAAATTACCCAGTCTCAGGCAGTTCTGTATAGCAATGCGAGAACAGACTAACATAGCCATTAATTCAGTAACTGCAAAGTCCCGACTCAGCTCTGGAAAAGGATTTTGGAAAAAGGAACAGAGGTAGAGGGAGACAGATTTCTAATGTAAAAGCCATCTCCCTTTCAATATTCATTACCTTAAAGCAGGGACTGATGGTTGAGGGCCAGCGCACAGGGTCCTTGAGAATGAGGCTGACCAGCTGAAAGATGCTTGTAGCATAGAAGGGAGGAGTGCCTACTGCCAGTTCATACAGTATGCAGCCAACAGACCAGAGGTCAGCTGTGTGGTCGTATGGTCGCTCCTCCACCAGCTCTGGAGACATATAGAGTGGTGTGCCTTTGATGGACGTCAGCACCATTGTGTTGGTGCTCATAGCTCGGGCAAATCTGCGAAGATAACGGGATGGATATGGAAAGAGAAAAGATATTCTAAACCTGGTCACTACTACCTAACATAGAGATATTCCAAACCGGAGCAGCGGGAGCACCTTTGATTAGGTTCCAGAAGACCCAGCAGAAGTCCCAATCTCCAGCTCTGGTTCTAAAATGAGGCGCAAATAAATCAAGAGTACGGTCTAAGATTCCCTGTGGGGCCGGACGCAGTGGAGTAATCCTAGCACTTTGGGAGGCCGAGGTGGGCAGATCACCTGAGGTCAGGAGTTTGAGACCAGCCTCACCAACATGGAGAAACCCCGTCTCTACTAAAAACACAAAATTAGCCAGGCGTGGTGGCACACGCCTGTAATCCCAGCTACTCTGGAGGTTGAGGCAGTCGAATTGCTTGAACCCGGGAGGCAGAGGTTGCGGTGAGCGGAGATCATGCCATTGCACTCCAGCCTGGGTAACAAGAGTGAAACGCCTTCAAAAAAAATTAAAAAAAAAAAAAAAAAGATACCCTGTGGAACTGGAAGCATAGATGGATGCTAGAATCTTTACCCAAAGTCACAGAGCTTGATGCCACCACCCTTGGCAAGGAGGATGTTCTGAGGTTTCATATCTCGGTGTAGGATGCGGTGGGAATGCAGATAGTACAGGGCTGATACCAACTGAGCAGCAATGGCCTGAACCTAGAGGTTAAAGAGGCGAGAGAAAGAAAAAAAAGGTTAGAAGCAGCAGCTGGCTGACAAATCCAAAAACTTCTCCTAATATTACTGCTAATCTTTTCTTCCTTCCCTTTCTCGCAGAGCTTCACACTATTCCTTTCTTAGTTATTGTTCCCCTTGTTTAATCCCTCTTTCATTTGCTCATTCATTCATTCAAGAAAAATTTATTGAATCTCATTTACTATCTGCTTGACCATGGGCAAACTAAGGTGACAATCTATACACTGACACCATCTACCCTGGTGGATTATTGTAAGGATTGAGTTAAAGCATGCAAAATAATACTCAGAATGGTGCCTGGCACATAGTAAATATTCAATACACATTACCTGTTATTAAATAAAACAAAATGCCTTTTTTCAAGAAAAGTAGTCAGACAAACAATCAAGACAGATAAAACAAATATGGTGATTAGGCATGGTGGCTCACGCCTGTAATCCCAGCACTTTGGGAGGCTGAGGCGGGCAGATCGCCTGAGGCCAGGAGTTCGAGACCAGCCTGGCCAGCATGGTAAAACCCCATCTCTACTAAAAGTACAAAATTAGCTGGGCATGGTGGCACATGCTATAATCCCGGCTACTGGGGAGGCTAAGGCATGATAATTGCTTGAACCTAGGAGGCGGAGGTTGTTGTGAGCCAAGATCGTGCCACTGCACTCCAGCCTGGGCAACAAAGCAAGACTCCATCTCAAAAAATAAAATTCAATTAAAAATAAAATAATAAAAAAAAGATTACTTACAAATAGTGGTGAGTGCTTAGAAGGAAAGGGAATGCTGCAATAATGAATCCCAAGGGGGGCCTACTTGCTTGAGTACAGAGAAACCCCTAGAATAAATGTGGCTGGAGGATATGTGTAACAAAATCCCACTGCTAACCACTATGTCCTGGTGCCAAATCCTGACTCACCACAACCTTTATTCTTACTGCCCTCTTTCTGGTACCATTTCACTGGTCCTTCTTCCCTAAAGGTATCTAATAACAACAATGTTAATAGCAACTATTCAAACACATTACATGACTTATCACTCTTCACCATAGACTTATCAGGCAAACATGATTATTATCTTCATTTTACAAATGAGGAAACTAAGCACAAAGAAATTAAAGTAACTTGTCCAAGCAGACCCAGCTAGGAAGGTGCAGAGCCAAGCTTCCTACTCAGATATTTTGGCTCTAATGTTTATATAATTTACTCCCACACCACACTGCCTCTATATACCTAGACTCTTATATTCTTCTCAGAAGTCTGAGAAGAAATGGAGACTCTCAGTGTCCTTAGCTTGCTCTACCAGTTCCTAACCTGGAGAGAGGTTGGTGGTGGGAAGTTGAAGGCAGGAAGCATACCTGGTCTTCGGGAAGTTTTCCATCATCTTCTAGAATCTGAAAGAGCTCTCCCTCAGCATAGTCTGTCACCACCACCACCTACAGAGAGAAGGCAGTGGCACTGATGGCTCCAGATTCATGTATTCTGAGGTTGGGAAATTCCTGGAACCCTTGTGCTTGGGGAGACAGGGCCCAAAACTGTCAAAGCACACCTCTTTGTCAGTTTCAAAGCTGTCAAGCATATGCACAATGTTGGGATGCCGCAGACCCCGCATTATTTCAATCTCTCGTTGCAAATTCCTCAGCTCCTTCTCTGAGCGCCCCAATTTTGGGATGAACTTCAGGGCCACGACCTGTCAGTGGTAAGGTGAAAAGTTAATGCCTAATCACACTACTGAAAAGAGCCAGAATTTCAGACTTAATCTCAGAGCTCCAGAAGTCAGCCTTTAGAGTGTTTGAATAACTCTTATTATTTCTGTCAGTCTCCCGCTTCCATTTTCTCCATGGTACCCTGGCCTTATCCAGGCTTTCCCCACTCCTCATCTTTTTTGCATGGGCAAAACATCTCACCTTCTAGGAGAAGTGTTCTGATTTGACCAAAGCAGTCAAGATGAGATTTAGGGGAAAGGAAAGGAAAAAAAATTAAGAGGAAATAATAGAGTTCAAGTGGTTTACCTCTTACTACATGGTGTGCTAGAGACTAATAATAATAATATTTGTTGTTTACTAAGAGCCAGGCACTGTACTAACTGATTTAATGTGACAACATACTTAATCTCAAACGCCATCAATCAGTTGCTGTTCTTATCCCCATTCTAGAGATGAGGAAATTGAGACATAGAGAAGTTAAGTAATTTGTCCATAATTCTAGGGTTAGAAAGCGGTGGAGATGGAATTTATACCCAAATAATACAACTTCAGAGCTTATACTCCATAAGAAGTATGAGAGAGTCAATGCCTTAGGAATATAAACTGGTATACATACATCCCTTCTAGACCCATTTTCCACTGGAGTTGGGGGTACCAAATCCCACCCAAAAGGTATCCCTCTTTGTACAATACCTGAGCACTGTATTTTCTTCGACCCTTGTACACCCTCCCAAAAGAGCCTTCTCCAATCATCTCCAACACGTGGTACTTTTCCATGACAGAGGTTTCAGAATCTCTTAGAAGGAAAAAGGTAGAGACGGTGAAGAGCTATAGATCCAGGGACAATTCCACAACATCTGGGAGGCCTAGTTGGGGCATGGGAAAGGAAAAATGTTAGCCACCTTGCCTTTTCTCTTTTTCACAAAGACCAAGCCTCAAAAAACATGGGAGGGTAGAATGATGCAAAGATGATGCGATCTTGGAACAAACACAGCATCTCTTTGTAGTTCCTCTCCACTTTCAGCCTCCTGTCCCCAACCCGGCCCCATGCCCACCTGACACCTGGTCCCCCTTCTCCCTCACCCAGCTTGGCCCACTCGACCCTGCTCTCTTAACCTAGCATCGCCCACCCAACCCTGCTCCTCCGAGTCTCCCCCAAGTTCCTGCCACTCCCAGATTCCTCAGCACCTGCTCTCAGACCCCCTGGCCCATGCGCTTCGCAAGCCAGGGACCCTCTCTCATCCCCAGCCTAGGAGATCCAAGCTCCTCAGGCCCAGGGACGGATTCCCTGGCCTTTAGCCCCATATCTTCTGGCTGCCTGCATACGTTGCCTGACTTACAATTCTTCTCCACCCGCCCCTCTCGCCGGTCTCTTGTGGCTCCCTTTCTAACAATTTTACTCGCTAGAACTGGTGAGAAGTTCAGAGGACAAAGGCGCTCAGAGGTGTGGGAGGAACGGCGGACCACACATGGGCACTTCCTGGGACGCATCCGAACTGCCTCTGGGCCATCAGGCCCGGCTAAGGACCCGGAGTCTGCGGTTGCCTAGAAACGACGCTAGCTGCCCACCCCTCTTAGTTTTCCGCCTCCGACTTCCCTAAGGGCATTTCCGGTTCCGGCTGCGGGCCGGTGAAGACATGGCGGCGTCTGCGTCTGCAGCTGCAGGGGAGGAGGACTGGTAACTTCGGGGGCATGGGCTTTGGCTGACAGTCTGGATCTAGTCCAGAGGCCTAGCAGCTGTCGCAGACGGTCCGTACGGCGGGCGTGTGGGGTGGAGCGAAGGATGAGGGATGGCAGAGATGCTGACATCTCCTCTGGGAGATCTTCTAGACTGGGGAACGGGAGGGTGGAGGGGCGCTGATCTGAGTGAGAAGAGACCGGGTCTGCGCCCGCCAGACCAGTTCAGGCCTCGCCTTATCCGGTTCGATTCCCTTTCCTCCAGCTTCACGCTATCCCTTTGTATGCTCCTCAAATGAATTTTCTCAGGGGCTTTGGGGGATGCCTGCCCGTCAGACCTCCCCATCTCCCTTTCGCCTCTCAGAACTAGTGCCCTCCAGTTCGGTACCCCTTTCTCCTTGGATCAGCGTTTTTCCGCCGACGCTTTCCTCAACCTTCTCTCTCCCACACAGCACTAGTGAGGACTATTGTCTGAATAAAGCTTTACACCTCACATAAAGTCCCTCTAGTCCTTCTCTCAAGCATTCTTAACTAAAGACTAGAACATGGAAGGACTCTGGGATTTGGAAGTAGGATCAATGTGGGTTAACTCCGCATTTTATTAGCTGTGTGATGCTGACCAGGCCATCTAGCTTCTGTGAGTCAGTGTCCTCAGCTGTAAAAACAAAGTGGGTGTGGTATTTACCTCAGAATAGTTGAGAGGATCACGATGGATTTGTAATATACTTAAGTCTGTTTTTTTGTTTTGTTTTGTTTTGTTTTTTGAGACAGAGTCTCACTGTCGCCCACGCTGGAGTGCGGTGGTGCGATTATGGCTCACTGCAGCCTCAACCTCCCCAGGCTCAGGTGATCCTCCTGCCTCAGCCTTCCAAGTAGCTGAGGCTACAGGTGTGTGCCACCAAGCCCAGCTAATTTTGTATTTTTTGTAGAGACCGAGTTTTGCCATGTTGGCCAGGCCAGTCTTGAACCCCTGGGTTCAAGTGATCCTCCCACCTCAGCCTCCCAAGGTGCTGGAATTACAGGCGTGAGCCACCACACCCGGCCTCCTTTTCATTAATAACTGAGGTGCAGGCACCTGGGAAGATTAGATGAGCCCCAAAGAAGTAAAGTGATTTGCCAAAAGGTGGAAAATTGCGACTAGAAATCCACATCTATCTGATTCCACACCTTAGATTCTTTATACTAGGACATTCTTCAGTCCCCTCTCCCCCATTTTGTTGTCACCACCTTACCAGCATCCCATCCAGGACCCACATAACTAGGGTAGGCAAAGTATTGAAGGGCCACTTGCCTGAGGCTACACCTCAGTGTTACATTGGTTCAGGGAGCCCTGCTAGTACTGGCCTTTATTAAGACTATCTAGACTACTGGTTTTCAAAGTGTTCAGGGAAACTTTTTCTTTTCTTTTTTTAAGAGACGGAGTCTTACTTTGTCACCCAGGCTGGAGTACAGTGGCAAGATCATGGCTCATTACAGCCTCAACCTCCTGGGCTCCAGCGATTCTTCTGCCTCAGCCTCCCAAGTAGCTGGGACCACTGTGTCCAGCTAATTTTTTATTTTCTGTAGAGATAGTCTCGCTTTGTTGCCCAGGCTGGTCTCGAACTCCTGGCCTCAAGTGATCCTCCCACCTCAGCCTCCCAAAGTGCTGGGATAACTTATAGTTGACCTGTTCAGGGGAACTTTTAAGATTCAGGGGAGACACCTTGAGCCATGGAGAGAACAACAGTGAGTGCAGCAGCCTGTAGTGCTGTGAGACTCCCATCCCATGTCAGCCAAAACTACACTATTTTCTGTGAGGTGTAAAGCTTTGTATTTTATATTTTGAAGTTTCTGCCTAAGACTTAACAACAACTGACATAAGTCGTGCTGGAGCAGCCTTACTCTTAGAATGAAGAGAGAGCAGTATGAGAAAGGAAAGTATGCATTTTTCCATGTATCACCTGGTAGAGCTGTAGACACAAACTGATCACTCAGCTTCAATTTCAATACAACTACTGTTTCTATGCTTAAGCATGTGTGTCCTCTGATTTACATCGGAACATGGATGCTAACCTCAACAGGCTGATCTAGATCAACCAGACAGCCAGGGTCATAAATACATCCAGAGTACTCTACTACCTCCCTCCTTCCCTCTTCCTTCTAAGGGAAAAGGTTATATACAGACAGGAAGAAAAAGAGGATGTAGACTAGCTACTATAGCCCAGATACTATTAGGTACTTTATATAAACAAATCACCTTTTATCCTCATAGTAACCCTAGAGAGTAGGTGTTATCATCTATATGTGATAGACAGGATAACTTAAGCCTACAGAGAGGTCACTTCCCAGATCGCATAGCTTGTAAGTGATTGGTACCTGTTACTAACTCCGAGGCTGCTGGCTCTTCCATAACAACACAGCCTTTACACCACCCTAGACCTGTTGTGTTGAGGTTGCTATCTCCTTTAAGAAGGCTTAGGGTGACTGGTGTTAAAAGTGTATGTAGACAGTAGCCAAGGCACTGGGATCCACACTGGACATTGATGTAGGGAAAGGCTGGAGTAATATTGGTAACGTTAATGCTAGTAAATGGGTGCCATACCTCTAGACCAGAAAGTCAGCCACTAAGGGGAATGAAACTTAAACAGGGAGTCAGGAAACCCGACTCTGGGCCTAGTTCTACCTATGTTAAGCCTTGGTTAGTCATTTTATTTTTCTGGAATCCACTTCTTCATCTCTTGGCAGAAATAATGCTTAAAATTCTGATTTTTGTGCCTCCTATTTGGCCAGTTGAAAACTTAAGGTAACATTTTCCTTGTTTTTAAGGAGTTTAGCAGGAAAATGCATTCTGGTAGATTGCCATTTTTCTACAAAGCCCGCGTTTATTGGCCTTAGCAGACTTCCACAGGGAGAGTTGTAATGGTGAGTCAGTCTACTCCTGTCTCTCTAGGGTCCTTCCCTCTGAAGTTGAAGTGTTGGAGTCCATCTATCTGGATGAACTACAGGTGATTAAAGGAAATGGCAGGTATGTATTCAACCAGCGGTGGGCAGGAGTCCCCCTAGTAATGAGGAGAGGTTCTATGCCGAATCTGGGTCTTAAGACAGTGTAAGCCTTGATTCAGAGATAATATTTCTCTTGTGTAGACAAAAGCTATTCCTTTAATCCTACCCCAAAAGAAAGAGTCCAGTGTGTACTTTCTTTGCCCACTTTACTGTCTCAACCCCATCCTCCCCAGCCCCCAAGTCCTTACACAGTCACATCTGCGTTTCTACTTGATCCACCTGCAGAACTTCACCGTGGGAGATCTACATCACTTTGCATCCTGCCACTGCAGAGGACCAGGATTCACAGTATGTCTGCTTCACTCTGGTGCTTCAGGTCCCAGCAGAGGTGAAGCCCCTACTCTGTGGCAGCAAAGGGAGGAAGGGGAGAGTCCCTGGGGTGGATCACTTCAGCAGTAACTTGTTATTTGCCCCCACTAGTATCCCCATGAGGTGCCACAGATCTCTATCCGAAATCCCCGAGGACTTTCAGATGAACAGATCCACACGTAAGTTGAACCTGTCAAACAGGGAAAGCTCAGTTACAGCTTTGCCCAGTGACGGAAATGGGCAGGCCTAATATGTGGTTTGCCCTCTTCCTCCAGGATCTTACAAGCGCTGGGCCATGTGGCCAAGGCCGGGCTGGGCGCAGCGATGCTCTATGAACTCATTGAGGTAAGAGGTGCGCTAGTCTGGGATATGTTCTTTCCTTCGAGCTAGAGCAGTTTCTAGCTGTAAAAGGGAAACCATGGGCCTAGAATCTTAAATAGATCTGGAATCATTAAGTAAGACCTAAATTAACCCAGAGAAATGAGACTCTTCTATTTGAGAAACTTCCCGAAAGACACTGCTTAGTGAAACAACCCACATGAAGCAACACCTGGAGCTCCAATATACACGGAAAACTTCTGCTGTTTGAGATTAAAAATATAAAATTAAGTACAGTCTTATTTTCCTCTAGTTTATTTTTTATTTTTATTTTATTTATTTATTTATTTTTTGAGTCTTAGTCTGTCATCCAGGCTGGAGTGCAGTGGTGTGATCTCAGCTCACTGCAACCTCTGCCTCCCAGGTTCAAGTGATTCTCCTGCCTCAGCCTCCCAAATAGCTAGGATTACAGGCATGTACCACCACACCCAGCTAATTTTGTATTTTTAGTAGAGATGGGGTTTCTCCTTGTTGGCCAGGCTAGTCTTGAACTCCTGACTTCAGATAATCCACCTGCCTTGGCCACCCAAAGTGCTGGGATTATAGGCATGAGCCACCATGCCCAGCCTCTCCTAGTTTAAATTTTTAAGAAAAATGTTCAGAATAGAATGAAGGTGGGTGGCCGAGAGTCAAAGAGAGTGGGTTTGATAGGCCACTGTAGCAGTCCTAGGTCAGGCCTCCACAATGCAGCCTTGGACTTTGTGGAATTCCAGAGTACACTATTAGCTGTTCAAATAACAATTCAAATGCATAGTTCACAGCCCAACTCAATGCCTTATGAATTTTCTGTCCATTCGGGTTGTCCATGCTTTGACATGCTTTCTGAAAGCTGACTTAGAACAAACTCATTGCCCCATGGGGGAATGATACTGAAGGGGACTAATCAAGAAAGGCCTCCCAGAAGATGAGTTTTAATTGAACATTTTTTTCTCTCAAGGTGTATTATTTTCATCTCCAAGATATATTAAAAGTGACTTAATGAAAGGAAAAACAATTAGGTTGAATTTTGAAACCAGGAAGATCAAATTTTGGGGGAGGGGCAGAGACGTGGAGAAGGATTGATTCCCAGCAGAGGGAGCATCACCAAGACAGAAATGCATAAACACAAGGTAACAAACTGGCCTGGTAGGAGCCAAGTCCAGCCAGTCACTCCTAGGAGTAGTAGACAGGCCTTGCTCACCATTCTTCCCCCTAACCCCCTGTTTAATCAGTGTCTTCTCTCCTCAGAAAGGGAAGGAAATTCTCACAGATAACAACATCCCTCATGGCCAGTGTGTCATCTGCCTCTATGGTTTCCAGGTGGGTTTCTCTCTTGGGACCTGGCATTCTGCTTGGGACCAAGATGAGGGCTGTGAGAGAGCTCTGACTTAGTGCCCTACATCTGCCTTCCCTCTAGGAGAAGGAGGCCTTTACCAAAACACCCTGTTACCACTACTTCCACTGCCACTGCCTTGCTCGGTACATCCAGCACATGGAGCAAGAGCTGAAGGCACAAGGACAGGAGCAGGAACAGGAACGGCAGCATGCTGCAACCAAACAGGTAGACCTTACCAGACCTGCACGCTCATCTGACACCCTTAGGCACAGCCTTTCACAACCTTTCCATCCCTCCACTCCAGTGGCTCTTCACCTTTTTAGGGTCATAGAGAACCTTGAGATTAATGAACTCTTACCTCTGTCCAGAAAAAAGGGCATCCTTTTATTTTTTATTTTTTATTTTTTATGTATTTTTTTTTTGAGATGGGGTGTCACTCTGCCACCCAGGCTGGAGTGCAGTAGTGCAATCTCAGCTCACTGCAACCTCCACCTCCTGGGTTCAAGCCCTCGGCTCACTGCAATCTCTGCCTCCTGGGTTCAAGCAATCCTCCTGCGTCAGCCTCCTGAGTAGCTGGGATTATAGGCATGAGCCACCATGCCCAGCTAATTTTTATATTTTCAGTAGAGATGGGGTTTCACCATGTTGGCCAGGCTGGTCTCAAACTCATGACCTCAAGTGATCTGCCTGCCGTGGCCTCCCAAAGTGCTGGGGTTACAGGCGCGAGCCACCGTGCCTGGCCAGGGCATCCTTCTATACACTTACATATTGCATGCAGTTTCAGGGGGTTCCCAGATCTCTAGTTAGACAACCCGTGCTCTGTCCCAACTCACTGCTGAACTAGTGTCCCTGTGCCCTTTAGTCCCAGCCCTCTGCAGATTAGGTTGGCTGATGGGTCAGCACCAGGGGACATCCTGGGCTGTGACACAGGCATATGATTTTTCCTCTTTTTTAGAAGGAAGTCGGTGTGCAGTGTCCAGTGTGCAGAGAGCCCCTCGTTTATGATCTTGCCTCGCTGAAAGCAGCCCCTGAACCCCAACAGCCCATGGTAAGGGGTCTTTCTTCCAGTCTGAGCCAGGAGTAATGGCATTTTCTAAAGAGTAAGGAATGGCATCTTGTCTGTGTCAAATGGGATCTCTGAAATTGGGCTTGAACTGCCTAGGACCTCTCTGCAAAGCCACATCCCCCACTAGTGGGAGCCTAAGACTCTGGGAGCCCAGACCTGAGGGGCAAAACCAATGCAGATCTCCTGAGGCAGCCTCGGAGGAGTAGGGATTTGAGTCTGCCTTCTGCTGTTCATTATTTCCTCTCTGCCATTCTTCCTTCCAGGAGCTGTACCAGCCCAGTGCAGAGAGCTTGCGCCAGCAAGAAGAACGCAAGCGGCTCTACCAGAGGCAGCAGGAACGGGGGGGAATCATTGACCTTGAGGCTGAGCGAAACCGTTACTTCATCAGCCTTCAGCAGGTGAGGGAAGGGTTTCCCAGTCGTCCCGTAATGCCACCAGCCTTCCTACAAACCCCAATCGGCCATGGCCCCAGAGTGAGCTTTGTTCTAACCACGGAGATGATAGGCTGATCATGGTCAGCCCAGATAGTAGGAGAGGGGCCTGTAGTTCCCTGCCTCGAGGAGCTGCATCTCCCTCACTGCATCTTGTCACTTCTTTCTAGCCTCCTACCCCTGCGGAACCTGAGTCAGCTGTAGATGTCTCCAAAGGATCCCAACCACCCAGCACCCTTGCAGCAGAACTGTCCACCTTATCAGCTGTCCAGTCCACCTTGCCAACTCCTCTGCCTGTGGCAACCCAGTACATGTGTGAGAAGATTCCAGGGGCTGGGTCAAATCAGCAAAGGTTGGGCGAAACCCAGAAAGCTATGCTAGATCCCCCCAAGCCCAGTCGAGGTCCCTGGCGACAGCCCGAACGGAGGCACCCAAAGGGAGGGGAGTGCCACGCCCCTAAAGGTACCCGTGACACCCAGGAACTGCCATCTCCTGAGGGGCCCCTCAAGGAGCCCATGGACCTAAAGCCAGAACCCCATAGCCAAGGAGTTGAAGGTCCTCCACAAGAGAAGGGGCCTGGCAGCTGGCAGGGCCCCCCATCCCGCAGGACTCGGGACTGTGTTCGCTGGGAGCGCTCTAAAGGCCGGACACCGGGTTCTTCCTACCCCCGCCTGCCTCGGGGCCAGGGAGCATACCGGCCTGGTACTCGGAGGGAGCCCCTGGGCCTGGAATCTGAGGATGGTTCCTAGCAGGACATGTGGGGGACAGGGAATTGGGGATGGGAGGGGGGCAATAAAGGTATTTGGCCTTGTTTGGCTTTCTTTGCTCAGCAGCACCTAGCCTGTGAGGAATGGCTCTTTTTCTCAATTCCTAGTAAGATTGGGGTGTGGCAGAGCAGTCCCCAACTTCACTCTGAAGTCTATTCTCCAAAGAGCTGGGTAGAGGGTCTGACATCTCAGCAGCTAGTATAGTGGGTTTCAGGGAAAACTAGTGGGATGTCAGCATGTAAGCAGAGTCCTTAGGACCCACCATTAACAACCCATTGTGTACACATCCACGCCTGTCCATTATTTATATACATAGAATGCCTTTAGGTAGAGGAATTTAGTTTCCCGTTTTGTGTCTCATCTCTTTATTTTAGGCTGTGCCCCATCATTTGTGTGTCTGGTTGCCTGGCTGATCCCTATAAGCACCTGTGTGTTGGGGTCCGCGTGTTTCCTAAACAAAGGAATGAACACACAAGACAACACAAGACAAGACAGACATGGCGGCCGCCTCGAATGGCGCACTCTGCTTTATTTTATACAGTCGTTTGTGGAATGTTGCCAAGTCACAAGACACATTGTTGTTTTTCTGACCTTTCCCTGACTTTCTGGATTTTCAAGATGTTTACACATAAACAAGCCCCCACCACCCTGCTTCGTTTGCAAGAGCAGGACTTATTGGGAACACCTTGCTTCGTTTGCAAGAGCAGGACTTATCGGGAACGTCTCATTTGCGAGCACGTAGTCCTCTACACCTGTGATTGCAGCCCCTGTCTTACTCAAGTACCAATTCAGTGATAAAGGGAGATGAGAGCAGAGTAGTGTGGCAGATGTTTATTGAACTAAAGGAGGAGAGCTGAGCTGAGCCCAGCCTGATCACCTCCTCAGAGACTCAGCATTGTGAATTGCCCCCACAGGGTCATTTTTATACAGCATGAAGTAGCCCTGCACCTGGGCAGGACTGATCTGGGTTGTAGCTTGAAGGACACGTTCTGCAAAGTCCTCAGCTAAGGAAGGTGCCTGCCCTGGATAGAACCTCTGGAACATCTGGGACAGCTGCCAGTGTGAGCAGTAGCCCACATACTCCTTCAGGTCCACTCGCCCGGGGCGTATCAGGGCGGGGTCCAGCCTGAGAGAAGATAGGGAAAGCAGAGTCACAGGCAGTGGTCACACTAGTACCCAACAGAGATGGCTCCTCGACCTCCTGTTCCTCCCAAGGCACTAGGGGAGTGGGTGGGCTCTTGCCTCAGTCTCAGGATGCTTGGCTCCTTCCTACCTGTCAACGTGGTTGGTGGTCATGAACACAATGCGGGCCTCAGTGGAAGCCACACCATCCAAGGCATTGAGCAGTCCACTGAAGGTGAGGCGACCTAGGCCTTGGTACTTGACTGGGTCTGGAGGAAGGCAAAGATAAGGAAGCATGAGTAGTCATAGCCCAGCATAAAATCAGCATGCCCCACTATGTTCCCCTACTTATCCATGCGTCTCATGGGCTCTTGTCACTAACCCAGGCATCCTCCACCAGCCCTCTGGATTTCTGTTTTCTTCCCCTGTTCCACAGTTACTCACTCCCCTTCCTCCAGAACCCCTCACTTACTCTCCACAGCCAAGTCTCGACTGAGAAAAGCAGCATCCACATCCTCCAGGAGCACCAGGCTCTGCTGCGGGGCCACGCTCAGCAGGTGGTTGAGCCGGTCATCAGAGAGGCTAGAGTCCGTGAGGCTCAGCAGGCAGATGCTGTGCTCCAGTTCCCCAGCCAGGGCTGTGCTATGGAGGATGGGATGGCAGGAAGTAGCAGGCAACCTGGAAATGCTTCCTCAGGCCCAGCTACTCTCCTCACAGTCTGGGGACATGTGTCTCAGAGGCCTGATTTCTACCTCACACCCTAATGTTCCACACATTTCATGTTTATCCTGGTCCCCGGTCCCCAGTTCCCAGATTCATTTCCCTTTCCAACCCCATCAGCCCAGCGTTTCCAAAAAGGCTTCATTTTGCCAAGTTAAGAGAAATTTTGAATACTCACATAAAACTGCTCTTTCCGCAACCAGGGGGCCCATAAAGCAGGTAGCCACGTCTGTAGGGAATGCCTAGGGATAGAGCCAGGATGATCATGTCTTTTGCCCCATATATCCATGTTCATTCCCAGCCCTGGCCCCTGGAAGCCTGATAATCTTGGTACAGAAGTAAATCATTCTCATACACAACTTTTCATTCCTCTTAATCTCTGGGAATTGGACTAGAGCTTTATATCACCTCATCTGGCCAGAGACCAACCTGTCCCCTCTAAAAATGTCAAAAACAGCACAGCCGAGACCCCAGCTGCTTCTCACCTCTGTCAGTGTACCACTTGGGGTTATCGATGAATTCCTGGACATCTCTGACAATTCGGTCAGCCAGACCCTGTTGCAGAACCACAGAATTCAGTGGTCGCCGGCGGCGTGGATAGCCAAAGGGACGCCATTCAGAGCCCACAGCTGTGTACATCACGGTCTTCCCTTCCTCCTGCTGCAAGGCTAGCTCTCGAGCTGGGAAGGAGAAGAGATAAAGCCAGTAATTCTCTTCACCATGGCTGATTCTTCAGTTAGGTGGAGCTGAGCCAAACAGCTTCCTTCTGGCCCCCTGTTCCCATGGGCTCACCACAGCCTGCTTATTCCACCTCTCCAAACTGCTCATCTGATGTCAAATGTCCCCATCCCTGCAATGTCCCGAGAAAGCCTGCCTGTGCCATCCCACACCTTCCTCCAGGATGTTGAAGAAAACCTTTCGGTCAGTGCCCAGGGCCGTGAAGGTGACAGATTCCCAAGGAGTTCCCGTCTGCAAGTCTATCATCTGCATCTCTCGACTTCGTTCTACCCGGATCCATTTCCCCCGATACCTGAATAAGAACGATCAAAAAAGAGTGAGTGAATGGGTCAAACCCAGCTTCCATCATTCTTTTCTACTCGCACAGCCCTCCCTAGCTCCCAACTTTACCAGATAAAGTGGTTTCCAGGGCTGGGGACAAATTCAAACTTAGTGGAAATGCGGCCGCTCTCATGCTGAAGGTACGAAGTCTCGACACTGAGGTGCTGAGTACGGGTACTGTGGCGGGTGAGCCAGCTAAGCAACCAGGCATAGCTCCTGTCTCGAGCAGGGACTTCCAGTGTGATCATGTAATGGCGCCGGAATGCCACCAGGCCCAGTTGGGCACCCTTCCGGGCCAAGGCCAGGGCTGTGCCCACACCCACCAGCCCAAATCCAGCCCCAAAGTAGGGATTGTCCTTCAGGGCCAGAATAAAGTCTGAAAGTGGCATCTTGAAAGGGAAACACCAAACCTTACAGGCCCTGGGATGTTACAAAAACCTAGGGGTGGGGAACAGTGGAGAAGGGACAAAGCACAAGATTACTTTAGAAACTGGACCTCCCCAGCCCTGCCCACAGGTCAGCACTACTGTGTGGGTCAATATCCTCCTTTTGTGGGGTAAGGGTAGTGTTGGAATGCAAGGGTGGAGACTCCAGGCCCCTCATCCCATTTTGCCCTTCATTAGTCTACTTATACCTGTTTCCTACCAGAGGACCATGTCTGGAGATGCCTTAAACCAAAAAGAGCTATATAAACTGGCTTCCATCCATCAGGATAATGGATGGACAAGATTTTTGTCGTCCCTGGGACCAGCTTTGATAAAAAGGGGCTCACTGGCTGCAGTCAGCAAGGGAGAAGCATCCATTGACTTGTCAGTAACCCTATGCCTTGTTATGAGTAATGTCCTTCAAATATCCTCACCCTTACATCCCCAATATCTAATGTCCTGTTTATACCTTTATTACCTCCCACCTAAACTGTCTTTAAAATCATAGTTCTTGAAATGGCATTTTAAAAGGTCTTCACCTCCGGCTTCACGGAACAGCTACAAAAGGGTCCAGATCTTTCATCATAGGGATAAGCTCCAATTCCGTATCTCTCTCTGCTCCAGCACCTTCAATGACTGGCTCCCAACAGACCCCTGAACTGGGTACAAACTCAGCCTGGTACTCAAGGCCCTCTACAAAAGGCGCCCACCTACCTTTCATGCATTAGCTCCCAACACTACCTGTTCAGTAAATATGCAAATACACAACAAATATGTTCAACAAGTAAGCAACCTCCCAACTCCTTGTTCATGCAGTTCTCTTGGCTCGGAATGCCCGTTCTTTTCTCTCTCATTCTCCCCAACTGAAAATCTGCCCATCTGCTACTTTCTCCACGGATCGTCACATTGTAGACAATAAGATCCTGAGGGATAAGCGCGAAGTTGTTTCTAGTACACCTCTCCTCCAATCCTGAACCCCGGCCACTTTGCCCTGCCCCTGGCATGCAGGGAGATGAGCTGACAGCAGAGACCTCGGCTGAGCCTCAGAATTGGTATCCAGAATTCCAAAACACCTATGCATGGAAGGCCACAGACAAAGCTCTCCCGCCTCCGGCCCCTCCGCGACACTCAGGAACCTCGCCCACACCCCAGCTCGCGCCTCCAGCCACATGCTTTGGGGTAATCCGTCGCTCAGCCTTCTCACCGATACGACTCTCTGGCCCTCTGTGTCGATGGTTTCACCGCGCCTGCACTTTGGGGAAGCTGCGCTCGGCCCCGCCCCGGGTCCTTTCATCGACTTCCCGCCACACCCACCAAGAAGCCCACGCCACTCTATCCCAGAGCTCTCGATGGTGCTTCTCCGGCTTCAGGGCTGGAGTTGGGGTGGAGGGCGGGAAAAACCAGAGAGAGAAAACATAGAGTACCCCGGCAGCCAGCAAGAGGAAGAGAGAGTGGCTTCCACATCCCCAATATCCTAGAGGCGGCTGGGCCGGAGGCGGTCGCACAAAGGGGGCACCGGGGGCCGCTCCAGCCGCGGCCGACCATAGAGATGCGGCTCCAGCCGGCTCGGGATCTGGAGGTGAGTGAGTAGCTGCGGGGCGGAACTGGGAAGGGAACGCGGGTGAAGCAAGCTGGAGGCAAAGTTTTTCGAGCCCCGGGATTAGGGTGGGCCTGGGCTCTGGGAACTCTCGGGAGGAGGTACTGAAGGGAGCACCCAGAGGAGCTGGGCCCCGGCACCGCAGTTGCGTCACGCTTCTGGACCCCGCCCGGTACCCGCTGCTCTCAGGACCAAAATCATGACGATGCTGCATCCCAAGCCTTCCAGGTTACAAGCCGCCTTTCCCGTTCGCTGGCTCTTATGATCCAGCTCCCGCCTGACGATGTGGACACTGTCATCACCTCCATTTTACAGACAGGAAAGCTGAGGCCCAGAGAAGCGATGCGACTGTGTTTGTCCAAGGCTACGCGGTGAGTCAGAGCCAGAGGCAAGTGGGAACCTGGGTCCCTGGGCCGGGGCCCGTTATTTCTCCAGACCTCCTCTCTGCCTTAGTCTGTCCTTTCTCTTCCTCAGTCCTCCTGCCCGGAAAATAAGCGTATTTCTTCTCTCGTGCCCACCTGTCTCCTACCTCACCCTGCCCTTCCTCAGGTGAAGGTTCTTAATCTTGACGGCTCAGCGTCCTCCTTGGCTCCCCCCGGAGGCCATGTATGGCCAAGCTGGAAGATTCCCCAGAGCAGCGATAATATTCAGTAAGTGGAGGCTGCGGTTTCCAGAGAATCCCTCTGGCCACGGGAGTGCACTTCCCAGCCACCTTGTGAATCCCTATGATCTGTTGTTTTGAGTCGTGGGATTCTGGAAATAGGGACTATCAGATTGCAGGATCTTGGGTTTTGTTTGCTTGTTTGTTTGTTTTTTGAGACGGAGTTTCTCGCTCTTGTTGCCCAAGCTGGAGTGCATTGGTGCGATCTCGGCTCACTGCAGCCTCCACCTCCCGGGTTCCAGCGATTCTCCTCACTCAACCTCCCGAGTAGCTGGGATGATTACAGGCGTGTGCCACCACGCCCTACTGTTTTTTTGTACTTTTAGTAGAAATGGGGATTCACAATGTTAGCCAGGCTGGTCTCGAATTCCTGACCTCAGGTGATCGGCCCGCCCGATCCACCCGCCTCGGCCTCCCAAAGTGCTAGGATTACAGGCGTGAGCCACCGTGCCTCGCCTGGTTTCTTCTTTTTTTTTTTTTTCCTTTTTGCATCTTCTCTGTGACTCAATTTCATGAAGTGATTCCTATCATTCTTATTAATTACTAATTATTCAGCTTAAACTCATTTTAGCCATGTATAACAGGGTATGCAACTTAATTGTCATTCATTTCTCAGTTATGTTCCCATATTTAGTTTGAGGCCATAGTCAGTTAATGAGTTTGAAATTTCTCCAAACGTGTTATGTTATAGGTGAGGAACCACTGGTTTAGTGCAAGATACCTAGCATTACTCCAGTGCAGCTCCATGTCTGTGCTTCTTCACTGGAAGCTTTGATTGTGGGTGATTTGTGTTCGTTGAAGTGATAACATCAGTATCACAAAGTGATGTCGTTGAAGTGATAATGTCAACAAATTACTAAAAAGCTACACATCTAGGGAGAGAGACTGATGGGTAAAAAACAGTGCAGTGTGACCTCGTTTCTGAAAGGGCTGTGTACAGAGTGCCCTCAGGATGCCAGAAGAGAGAAAATTAGAGTGTCAGGAAGCCAGGCCAGCGCAGTGCCTCACGCCTGTAATCCCAGCACTTTGGGAGGCTGAGGCGGGTGGATGACCTGAGTTCGGGAGTTCAAGACCAGCCTGACCAACATGGAGAAATCCCATCTCTACTAAAAATACAAAATAGTAACCAGGCATGGTGGCGCATGCCTGTAATCCCAGCTACTCAGGAGACTGAGGCAGGAGAATCGCTTGAACCCAGGAGGCGGAGGTTGCAGTGAGCTGAGATCATGCCACTGCACTCCAGCCTGGGTGACAGACTAAGACTGTCTCAAAAAAAAGAATGTCAGGAAGCCTTCATGGTGGAAGTGACATTTGTGTAGCTTCTTCAAGGATAGTTAATTGGTTAGCTAGACAAGAGAGAAAGATTGAAAAGGGGAAAAGGCGTATCAAGCCAAGAGACGCAAAAGGCTATGAGGGTATGAAAGCAAAAGAGAATGTTGTGAGTCTGGAGAATGGCACATCATCTGGTTCAGAGATCTGCTGAGGGGAGAAGTGGGAGATGAGTCTGGGGAGGTCAGCAGGATCCAGATGATGAAGGAAGGGCCTTCCTTATAATCCATTCTGAGGAATAGTGAGATTATCAAAGGTTAAGAGAGAAAGAGGCCAGGCAAGGTGGCTCATGCCTGTAATCCCAGCACTTTGGGAGGCCAAAGTGGGCCGATCACCTGAGGTCAGAAGTTCGAGATCAGCTTGGCCAACATGGTGAAACTCCATCGATACTAAAAATACAAAATTTACCCAGGCGTGTGTGTCGCCTGCCTGTAGTCCAGCTAGTAGGGAGGCTGAGGCAGGAGAATTGCTTGAACCCAGGAGGTGGAGGTTGCAGTGAGCCGAGATCACTCCACTGCACTCCAGCCTGGGTGACAGAGCGAGACTCTGTCTCAAAACAAAAAGGGGGCCGGGCGCGGTGGCTCAAGCCTGTAATCCCAGCACTTTGGGAGGCCGAGACGGGCGGATCACGAGGTCAGGAGATCGAGACCATCCTGGCTAACACGGTGAAACCCCGTCTCTACTAAAAAATACAAAAAACTAGCTGGGCGAGGTGGCGGGCGCCTGTAGTCCCAGCTACTCGGGAGGCTGAGGCAGGAGAATGGTCTAAACCCGGGAGGCAGAGCTTGCAGTGAGCTGAGATCTGGCCACTGCACCCCAGCCTGGGCGACAGAGCAAGACTCTGTCTCCAAAAAAAAAAAAAAAAAAAAAAAAAGGGACTTCTGAGATTCTTTGGCCCCACCTAATTTTGCTGCAGATAAGAAATCTGAGACCCAAATTGCTTAATGACTTGGCTAAGGGCACTTAGCTAGCGGGAGACAACCTGCAGTCATTAATATGTTGGCCAATACTTGTTGGCTCTCTCCTAATGTTCCGTTATCATTTTTATACTTTTTGTTCTGAACATTATCATAAAAGAAAGCCTCTATTTAGTCTCATAAGGTATATGTGGCATATTGCCATGCAAGAAAATGCCTAAGTCGGTGGGCACTGGGCTGTGTACCCACACCAGCTGGGAAGAAAGTAGGAACTCTAACTTTACTTTGTTTTTCTTCTGGTTGGCTTGTCAGCATTTAAGAGGCCAAAACACACAAGTCGGTGGTGATGACAGACCCACTTTTGGACTCACAGCCAGCCCATAGCACCGGAGAGATGGATGGACTGTGTCCTGAGCTATTGCTGATCCCCCCGCCTCTCTCTAACCGTGGAATCCTGGGGCCTGTCCAGAGCCCCTGTCCTTCCGGGGACCCTGCGCCTTTGCCTACTGAGCCAGGCTGCCTGCTGGTAGAGGCCACAGCAACTGAAGACGGTCCAGGGAACATGGAGATCATTGTGGAGACAGTAGCTGGAACCCTGACCCCAGGTGCTCCTGGAGAGACCCCAGGTACAAACACAGTTGCAAGCAGGCCAGTGGGACAGGCAGCTCTGAGGTTTTGTCTGGGTTATTTTTGATTCTGTATAAATATGATGAGAACACAAGGTAGCATCCTATTTTTATACTTGGAGATGTTGTCATTTGGTTTGCAGTTGGTGCATGTTGATTGAAGGCTGGCGAAGTGGTGCACAGCCTTCTCCAAGCTTTTGGCAGTCCTTCCTGCAAGGGCTTCATGTGTGTGCTAGGCAGTAATCCAGAAAGTAAGACCTTTCTGACACCTCTGCCGAATCCTGGCTTGTCCCTACTCTTACAGTCCTTGGAGATTCTTTCCTCCATATTGACCCTCCTACCCAGGAACTGCAGCCAGGGATTAAGCAAAAACCCTGTCTTGGCAGGGCTTTCCAGAAGTGATCTGGTATTTCCCTGCCCTAGTTTTTTGTGTATAACATACTTTACTCATCCAAGGCATGTTGTTAAGAATAAGAGTTGAGGCCTGGTACGGTGGCATGCACCTGTAGTCTCAGCTACTTGGGAGGCTGAAGCAGGAAGATTGCTTGAGCCCAGGAGTTAGAGGCTGCAGTATGTTATGATCATACCTGTGAATAGCAACTGCACTCCAGCTTGGGCAATATAGTGAGACCCCTACCACTTTAAAAACAAAACAAAACGAACAAACAGCAGAAGTTGAGCATTTGTATTTATCTCAGATGAAAGATTTTCCCTTTATTCATCCCATTGTCATCACCTCTTATTTTCAGGAAGCTTCTCTGTTTTTTAATTGCCATCCTCCAGCCATAGTTGTCACCACTTCACTTGGCACTGTAGTGTAGTGACAAAGAATATTGGGAAAGATTAGCTAATTTGACCATATAATATTTCCAAACTTCCATATGGTGAAAGAAATTAAAAAAAAAAAAAAAAAAAAAGAACCTAGGAAAAACATTTGCAATATATAAGAAAGAGTTAATATCTTTTTTTTTAATTTTTTTTGAGACAGAGTCTTGCTCGGTCACCCAGGCTGGAGTGCAGTGGCACCATCTCGGCTCACTGTAAGCTCCGCCTCCCGGGTTCACGCCATTCTCCTGCCGCAGCCTCCTGAGTAGCTGGGACTACAGGCGCCCGCCACCACACCCAGCTAATTTTTTGTATTTTTAGTAGAGACCGGGTTTCACTGTGTTAGCCAGGATAGTCTCGATCTCCTGACCTTGTGATCCGCCCACCTCGGCCTCCCAAAGTGCTGGGATTACAGGCGTGAGCCACTGTCCCCGGCCAAGAGTTAATATCTTTAAAATTCAAAGAGCCACAATAAGAAAAGGGAACCATCTTTTTTGTTGTTTGCTTTCCTTTTTATGTTTTCTTTTGGTTTTGGGGGTTTTGTTGAGACAGGATCTTGCTCTGCCACCCAAGCTAGAGTACAATGGCACAGTTATGGCTCACTGCAGCCTTGACCTCCTAGGCTTAAGCAATCCTCTTGCCTCAGCCTCTCATGTAGCTGGGGCCACAGGTGTATACCACCCAAACCCAGCTAGTTTTTAAATTTTCTTTTGTAGAGACGAGGCCTCACCTTGTTGCCCAGGCTAGTCTTGAACTCCTGGGCTCAAGCAATCTTCCCACCTCGGCCTCCTAAAGTTTTGGGCCATCGCACCCAGCAGAAACCTTTTTTTTTTTTAATGGGAAAAAGAAATCTATGTGCAATGCTCTAAAGAAATAAAAGTAGTAACTATATGGAAGGATGCTTAATCTCACTAGCAAACAAATAAATTCCAGTTACAAATAAGAGATGCGGCTGGGCATGGTGGTTCATGCCTATAATCCTAGCACTTTGGGAGGCCGAGACAGGCGATTGCCTGAGCTCAGGAGTTTGAGACCAGCCTGGGCAAGATGGTGAAACCCCATCTCTACTAAGATACAAAAAAATCAGCTGGGCGTGGTGGCGGGCATCTGTAATCCCAGCTACTCAGGAGGCTGAGGCACGAGAATTGCTTGAACCCGGGAGGCGGAGGTTGCAGTGAGCCAAGATTGTGCCCCTCAACCACAGCCTGGACAACAAAGCGAGACTCTGTCTCAAAAAAAAAAAAAAATAGGAGATGCAGTTTGGCATAAATTAAACATTTTAAATAATGCCTAGTGTTGACGAGGCTATAGGAAACACCATGTTATAAATTATGGAGATACAAATTAGTATAATCTTTTGAAGGTCAATTTAGCTACATAGCAAATTTTACAGTTTGCATATTCTGACCACTGTAATTCCACTGTAGGAATCTGTCCTACAGAAAGGCATATATACATGCACAAAGATACAAGGATGAGAATATATAGGGGTGCTTTATTTGTAATGGTTGGAAACAGCCCAGATGTCCATCCGTAAGGGCACAATTAATTTATTTTTTAAAATTATTTTTAGAATGGGCAACATAGGGAGACCCCATCTCTACAAAAAATTTAAAAATTAGCCAGGCATGGTGGTGCCTGTAGTCCCACCTACTCAGGAGGCTGAGGTGGGAGAATCGCTTGAGCCCGGGAGGTCAAGGCTGCAGTGAACTATGATCACACCACCACTGCACTGCAGCCTGGGTGACAGAGAGAGACCCTGTTTCCCCCACCACCAGCCAAAAAAATTATTTTTATTTTTTTTGTCCCCAGGGAAGCAAGGGCAGAATTTCATTTTGATTTGTCCATGCTCTGGAAAAAACAAACTGGACAAGAAAGTAAAAACTAGATGTAAATGTACTCAAGTATAAAAATATCTTTGATATATAGCAAGTGGGAAGAAAAGGGTCAAAAAGAAACACACGAAATTGTGTGTGTGAAGGGGGTGGGTGGTTTTTCTTCCTTTGTATACTTAGGTATCATTTTAGATGTTGCACTGAAATTTTTTTTTTTTTTTTTCTTTTTTGAGACAGAGTTTCACTCTTGTCACCCAGGCTGCAGTGCAATAGTATGATCTTGGCTCACTGCAACCCCTGCCTCCTGGTTTCAAGTGATTTTCCTGCCTCAGCCTCCTGAGTAACTGGGATTACAGGGATGCGCCACCATGTCCAGGTCATTTAGTATTTTTAGTAGAGACGGGGTTTCTCCATGTTGGTCAGGCTGGTCTCGAACTCCTGACCTCAGGTGATCCACCTGCCTCGGCCTCCCAAAGTGCTGGGATTACAGGCGTGAGCCACTGGGCCTGGCCTGAAATTTTTTTTTTTTTTTTTGAGACAGTCTCTCTCTGTTGACCAGGCTGGAGTGCACTGGGCAATCTTGGCTCACTGCAACCTCCGCCTCTCAGGTTCAAGCGATTCTCCTGCTTCAGCCTCCCAAGTAGCTGGGACTACAGGTGCGTGCCACCACGCCCAGCTAATTTTTTTGTATTTTTAGTAGAAACAGGGTTTCACCACCTTAGCCAGGAATGTCTCGATCTCCTGACCTCGTGATCTGCCTGTCTTGGCCTCCCAAAGTTCTGGGATTACAGGTGTGAGCCACCACTCCTGGCCCTGAAATTTTTTTTTAACAAAATAACAATAAAGAGCAAAAGGACCAGCAGAATAAATGTAGGATAAACCTGACCTTGAGTCATGGCTCTACCACTAATAAACATAGTAGTCTTAACCTCGTAGAATCTCAGGACCTTGTTCTCATAAGGCTGTTGGAGGACCAAATGAGAGCGTTTATTAAGCCTTTTTAAATCAAAGTCTTGCCCATTGCTTTTAAAACGGCAGCAATTATTATGGAGAATAATAACTATTTTCAGAAAGGATATTCTCCATTTTATCCATTCCTGTGCCTTTGTAAAGCTCTTTACAGAATTTGAAAGTAAAGCTCTTATCATTTATATTGCAGATATTATCCCTAGTTTGTCATTTTCTTTTGGAAGTTTCTGGTTTTCACTTGGGCAAAATATACTGTCTTAATGCTGTCTGGATTTGCTTGTTTATTCACTCATTTAACAAATATTTATTAAGCACCTACCTTGTACCAAGTATTGTGCTAGGAGTCCAAACACACATGCCAGATAGATGGTCCCTGACCTTATGGGGCTTACAGTCCAGGTGTAGGACCAGACTTAAAGTCCATCTGTACTCTACAAATATTAAAAGATTCACCTACATTTTCTACTAGTAACTAACTCCTATGAGTCTTGTTCCATCTGATTCTATGCCTTTCTCTGTCGGTCCTCTGCCTGCAGGTGTCCTGGTAAAGGTGGTGGAGGTGTACTTCTGTGAGCGCTGTGAACAGAGCTTCGCAGAGCCCACTCTGCTGGCCCTGCACCAGTGCAGTGAGACCCATATACAGCCTGTGCAGGGCCTCTCTAGCCCCCCATGCTCTGTAGAGCTGCCTCCCGGCAACCCAACCCTCCCTGGCCCTCTGCAGGGCCAGAGCCCACCAGTTAGTCCCCTATCATGCCCTGTGTGTAGACAGGAGTTTGCCCAACCCCAGGCCCTGAAGAGCCACTTCAAGATTCACCGGGGCACTCCTGACACCTTCTCCTGCCCAGAATCTGGCTGTGTGTTCTCTGCTGAAGATCGCAAGGGTCTGCAGCACCACCTGAGGCAGACTCACAGAGCAGTTCCTGTGCCCTGTTCTTTCCGGGGCTGCCCCCTGCTTTTCGGGAGCCAGCAGGGCATGGAGCTGCACCGGCAGGCGCATTACCCTTTCCACTGCAGCCACTGCAGCTTCATGGGCTCCAACGTCAAACTCTTCCGGCAGCATCAGCGGAGCCATGGTGCTGGGACACAGGGAGAACTTTCTGCCGTTCAGGGCCTTCCATCCCAGGAGCTGCTGCCAGGTATGAGGCCAAGGGCCAAGCAGTTCCTCTCCTGGAGTTCAGCCACAGTTGATCTTATAGGAGAGGCAGTTGTTTCCAAGGCCATGAATGTACATGAATATAAGAGAATGTAGATAGTGGCTCAGGAGGATGGAGTTACTGGATGACATGGGAAGGCATCTTGAAACAGTGGAATATATGGGACAAAGACGAAGTCTTTGTGACAATGAATGAAAGTTGGCTTAGGCTACCTGTGGCTTGAAGTTACTTAACCAATATTCTCTAATGATCCATTTCACAGCTTTCTGAGAGCAAAAGCAAAAATGACCATCATTGGCTATGGCCACTGAAGGAATGCCTGTAGACTTTCCTTTAGAGCAACTGGGGATTGAGCAGTAGAAGCCAGGGTTATTTTAAAAAGGAAATAACCATTTGGGCTAGGCACTGTGGCGCATGCCTGTGATCCCAGCAGTTTGGGAGGCCAAGGTGGATGGATCCCTTGAATCCAGGAGTTCAAGACCAGCCTGGCAATGTGGTGAAATCCTGTCTCTACAAAAAATACAAAAATTAGCTGAGTTTGGTGGCGCATGTCTGTAGTCCCAGCTACCACTGCACTCCAGCCTGGATGACAGAGTAAGACGCTGTCTCAAAAAAAAAAAAAAAAAAAAAAAAAAAAGAGAAAGAGAGAGGGAGGAAGGGAAAGGAACATTCAAGGGAGATGGTGTTTTACTAGTTGCCATTCCTCTTGGTCCCAAAAAAGCATGAGAGAGCAGAGGAGCAGGAGGAAACAGAGAAAACAGGCCAGGAGAGGCCAGGATTCTGATAAGAGAAGGAATTGCAGTCTACCCATTCTCTACTTTCAGCCCCCTATGACCTCAGTGACCTCACTGCTGTCAAAAGGGGTGCTCTCTGAGGTTTGAGTTACTTTAGACTGGAACATTGCTAATAACTTAGGTCTTGGTCCTCCTATTTCTGTCTTGAGTGGAAATACATTTATACATAAAACCCAAGATTTCCTTATGCTAAAAGTGGAAGAGGGTGATTATTTCAGCCAGTAGGTGGAGAAGTATAAGCATTTAGTGCTGTCATTGGCTCCTGTAGACTTTATCAAGTTTTATGTCTCTCCAGCTCCCAAACTGCCTCCAGGAGAGAGAGAACCTTCACAGGAAGCAGGTACACCCCTGCCTGGGCAGGAGACGGCTGAAGAGGAGAATGTAGAGAAAGAAGAGAAGAATGACACCCAGAAGAACTCCCATAAGGCTGTGGATAAAGGCCAAGGGGCTCAGCGGCTGGAAGGTAATGACTAAGGCTTGAAGCCCTTGGTGGTGGGAAAGAATGGATTATTGAAACCGTGGTATTGAAGCTCTGGGGTTTGTTTTCTGAGCTTTGGTTCGGATCCTTTTATTCTGTTCTACCTTGACTCAAAAGTCAAGGTCTAGTGGGAAAATGATGAATGAGTGAATGGTAAAGACTTTAGTAATATAGCATTGGGGTAAATCGAGTTTGCTTCACTGGGCTGGTTTTCCTCAGGCAGAAAACTCTAGCAGGGAAGCAGGAGGTGATCTTCATCATAATATAGAGATGCCAGAAGTTATTGATGATCAACAGCCTATTTTGTCTGGCACTGAGCCCTCAAATACTTTTTTCTGAATCTTTGCTTCCCAGTTTTTCACCTCAGTAGAATATTTGAAAGTCATCCCACAAAGAGCACAGTTGTTATCAAGGTGAATAAGAAAGATTTGGTTGTATTTATTACCAACTTCATTATTAGCTAGAGCCTGTGAGCCAGTATTTAGAAGTAAGAGTTCTTTTTTTTTTTTTTTTTGAGACGGAGTTTCACTCTGTCGCCCAGGCTGGAGTGCAGTGGCCGGATCTCAGCTCACTGCAAGCTCCGCCTCCCGGGTTCACGCCATTCTCCTGCCTCAGCCTCCCGAGTAGCTGGGACTATAGGTACCTGCCACCTCGCCCGGCTAGTTTTTTGTATTTTTTAGTAGAGACGGGGTTTCACCGTGTTAGCCAGGATGGTCTCGATCTCCTGACCTTGTGATCCGCCCGTCTCGGCCTCCCAAAGAGCTGGGATTACAGGCTTGAGCCACCGCGCCCGACCTGTAAACAGTTTTATACTGTTAAACAAAATAGTGAGAGGACATTGCTATGGACTAACCTCCCCGCTCAGGCTGGAGTGCAGTGGCTGGATCTCCCCTCACTGCAAGCTCCGCCTCCCGGGTTCACGCCATTCTCCTGCCTCAGCCTCCCGAGTAGCTGGGACTACAGGCACCCGCCACCTCTCCCGGCTAGTTTTTTGTATTTTTTAGTAGAGACGGGGTTTCACCGTGTTAGCCAGGATGGTCTTGATCTCCTGACCTCGTGATCCACCCATCTCAGCCTCCCAAAGTGCTGGGATTACAGGCTTGAGCCACCGCGCCCGGCCAAGAGTTCTTTACTTTCTTTTGGCTCACCCCCTTGGGGGCTCTTTTCCTTCTAACTAATCTTGCTGATGCTTCTGCCTGCCCCCATAGAACAAGGCAGGAAAGAACAAGAATGCTCCATTCAGATTGTTTTAAGCAGCTCTAAACAAAGACTCAAGAAGAGCAGGTAGCTGAGTAAAGCACTTCAAACAGGATGTCACAGCAAGGCCTGAGAAGCCCTTGTGGTTTTGCTTCTCTTAAAACTTGAGTTTCTCACCTTTTCTTTGAGACTACAGTGTTTGAGACCCTTTTGCTTGGTTTCCTGGAGAGAGGCCACACATTGTTTGTGTCTGAGCAAATTGTGGTTCTCCCATTATCTGGCTATCCCCAGAAAAATCTCACTCTCTCAACTCTATTCCCTCTCCCAGGGGATGTGGTCTCTGGCACTGAGTCCCTCTTCAAGACCCATATGTGTCCAGAGTGTAAGCGCTGCTTTAAGAAGCGGACCCATCTGGTGGAACACCTTCATCTCCACTTCCCAGACCCCAGTCTCCAGTGCCCCAACTGCCAGAAGTTCTTCACCAGTAAGAGCAAGCTCAAGACCCATCTGCTGCGGGAGCTGGGTGAAAAGGCCCACCACTGCCCACTGTGCCACTACAGTGCGGTGGAGAGGAATGCACTCAACCGCCACATGGCCAGCATGCATGAAGATATTTCCAACTTCTACTCAGACACCTATGCCTGTCCTGTCTGCCGTGAGGAATTCCGCCTCAGCCAGGCCCTCAAGGAGCACCTCAAGAGCCACACGGCAGCAGCCGCGGCAGAGCCGGTACCCCTTCGCTGCTTTCAGGAGGGCTGCAGCTATGCAGCACCCGACCGCAAGGCCTTCATTAAGCACCTGAAGGAGACCCATGGGGTGCGGGCTGTGGAGTGCCGCCATCACTCATGTCCCATGCTCTTTGCCACAGCCGAAGCCATGGAGGCCCACCACAAGAGCCACTACGCCTTCCACTGCCCCCACTGTGACTTTGCTTGTTCCAATAAGCACCTATTCCGTAAACACAAGAAGCAGGGCCACCCTGGCAGTGAAGAGCTGCGCTGCACCTTCTGCCCCTTTGCCACCTTCAACCCAGTGGCTTACCAGGATCATGTAGGCAAGATGCATGCTCATGAAAAGATCCACCAGTGTCCTGAGTGCAGCTTTGCCACTGCCCACAAGAGGGTGCTCATCCGACACATGCTTCTACATACCGGTAGGATGGTTTCCATCTTTACAATAATGTTGTAATAATGATGGTGGTGATAATGGCTACAAAGGGCCTTGCATACATTTTCTCATTTGACCCAAAATTCCTAGAGATAGATCTAGTATTCCAGATTTACAAATGAGCCTTGAGTGTCACTTAGCTAGTAAACTAGTAGAGCTAGGATTTGAATCCATGCCGTCTGATTCCAGAGCCTGTGCTCTAACCACTGTGGTGCTGTGCCTCTTAAGCCCCTGTCCAGTTCTGCCCACCCCTAGTCAGGCTTGAGTGGGTTAACATCAAGCCTGAAGAAACCCAAACTAGGACAAATTACCTTACGTTGCAATTCATGTTTTGGGATGTGCTAAGAGACAGGGGCGAGGGGACTGAACCGTCCACATGCATATGGCCTTCTATAGCTTGGGTGTCCATGACACCGAACAAGATCACCTCCAGTGACCTGGAAGTTGCAGATGTTTAACTGGCACTCGTAGCTGTCTTCCAGCATTCTTGATGCTTTAGGTAACAACCAAACCAAGCTTCCTGCTACAGCATCATCCCATTTGTGATCTCTATGTCAACATCAGTGGATTGACAGGACATTTTTAGAATTTTCATCAAAGACACTGGTTTGGGAGAAAAAATATTAGGTAGCCTGGGACAAAGCCATTATTCTCATTGAACTCATTCCTGTACATGCTTTAGTCACAGAATCTCATGTTTCTGAGGTCTTTCCAAGAGGTTTAATCTTGTAAGTAAGGCAGGTAAAGATGAGAAAAGAGACAAACTCTGAGACCTACTTTAAGACGACACAGATAGTGTTAGAACTCTGCAGAGTACCATGTTGCCAGCCTTTCACCATAGGGAATGGGGCTGGGTGAGTGGGCAGGGACAACAAGGAAGGGTCCTGAAGGAACCTGGCCCAGCCTGTCAGTGCCAGGTCTTGACCATCAACATGAACAGCTCACCTTTGAGTTCTCACTGAGTTTCACTGACAACTTTGGAACATTTCATATAATCCTTTATACCAACCTTTTGGAGACAAAGAAACAGACTGCTCAAAGCCACATGGTAGTCAGCTAGGATTTAAACTACCACTTAATGGCTCTATGATTTCTCTGTGCCTCAGTTTCCCTATCTGTAAAATGAGGGTGATAATAGCACCTGCCTCTTAAGGATATTCTGAAAATCTGTGGAGAGGCGGCTTTTTTTTTTTTTTTTTTTTTTTGAGAGTACAGTAGCCTAATCTCGGCTCACTACAAGCTCCGCCTCCCGGGTTCCCTCCAATTCTCCTGCCTCAGCCTCCCGAGTAGCTGGGACTACAGGCATCCGCCACCACGCCCAGCTAATTTTTTGTATTTTTAGTATAGACAGAGTTTCACCGCGTTAGCCAGGATGGTCTCGATCTCCTGACCTTGTGATCCGCCCGCCTCGGCCTCTCAAAATGCTGGGATTACAGGCGTGAGCTACCGTGCTCAGCCGAGAGGAGGCATTTTTTTACAAAGTGCTCAGAAGAGTGCTATTCACATAGTAAGAACTTTGTTCATGTTGGCTGTTAATATTTTTATTACTATGTTGGACTTCAGATCAGAATTCTTGACCATTCTGTTCTGTTGTCTCATTTATTTTTCCTTTTCTGGAAAACAAAAGAATTAGGCTAAGTAGAGCAGTTGACCATAGTGACAGCAAACTGTAAAACAAATCAAGAGTGGACTTTAAGCTAGTTTTGAAAAGCTTGAGCTGGGCACGGTGGCTCATGCCTGTAATCGCAACACTTTACATGGCCAAGGTGGGCGGATGACCTAAGGTCAGGAGTTCGAGAACAGCCTGGCTAACATGGTGAAACCCTGTCTCTACTAAAAATACAAAAAATTTAGCTAGGCATGGTGGCAGGCGCCTATAATCCCAGCTACTCGGGAGACTGAGACACAAGAATCGCTTGAGCCCGGGCAGCTGAGCTTGGCAGTGAGCTGAGGTCACGTCACTGTACTCCAACCTTGGCGACAGAGTGAGACTCTGTCTCAATTAAAAAAATAGAAAGAAGGCAGTGCATCCTGGGTCGGCGTAGCTATGGCGTCTCGTGTCCTTTCATCCTATGTCCGCCGCCTGCCCGCGGCCTTTGCGCCGCTGCCCCGGGTCCCGATGCTGGCCGTGGCCCGGCCTCTCAGCACCGGTCTGTGCTCCGTGGGGACCCAGACGAGGCTCGGGCCTTTGCAGCCGGCCTTAAAGCTCGCGCAGGTTCCTGGTAGAGTTACACAGTTGTGCCGCCAGTATAGCGACATGCCCCCTTTGACGTTAGAGGGCATCCGGGACCGTGTTCTTTACGTATTGAAACTCTATGACAAGATTGACCCAGAGAAGCTTTCAGTAGATTCTCATTTTATGAAAGACCTGGGCTTAGACAGTTTGGACCAAGTGGAGATTATCATGGCCATGGAAGACGAATTCGGGTTTGAAATTCCTGATACAGATGCTGAAAAGTTAATGTGTCCACAAGAAATTGTAGATTACATTGCAGATAAGAAGGATGTGTATGAATAAAGTATCAGACCCTTTGGCTTTGGGGAGAGAGGACTCAGATGATAGTGGCGAATGTCTGGCAGTGAGGACACATTTTCGCATTATTGCGGACTCTGACAGAGTGATTCTGATGGACGTGTATTTAAATTGTATAAGTGTTTTAGTCTTTGAAAATAAATCCATAAAACCAAAAAAAAAAAAAAAAATAGAAAGAAAAAAAAAGAAAAGAAAAGCTTGGTCTTTACTTTCTTCCCATCTTCATTGGTGTGAAAGTTGGGGGAGTAGTTACCTGAGAGGGCTGTGAAGCAGCCTTCATTGTTGTGAGGTTTTCACCGTTGCAGGTAGCATATGAAGCTGTTGTTCCTCACTGGCATCAGGGCAGCCTTGCTGGAAGAAATGGTCTGTCCACTTGCTCTGTGTCTGACCTGTGTTCTCTCCCCTCATCCTCATCCCCCATATAAGGTGAGAAGCCTCACAAGTGTGAGCTGTGTGACTTCACATGTCGAGACGTGAGCTACCTATCGAAGCACATGCTGACCCACTCCAACACCAAGGATTACATGTGCACTGAATGTGGCTATGTCACCAAGTGGAAGCACTACCTCCGTGTGCACATGCGAAAACATACAGGGGACCTCAGGTACAACAACACACACATAGGCCTCCGTCCCAATCCCAAGAACCTTATGCCAAGCTAGCTTCCTCTTGGATCTAACTTCTGGCCCTATTGCTTTCTCCAATCCCTGGAGAGTCTCCTCGTAAGGCCGGGTGCAGTGACTCACACCTGTAATCCCAGCACTTTGAGAGGCCGAGGCGGGCAAATTACTTGAACTTGGGAGTTCAAGGCCATCTGGGCAACACCCCATCTCTACTAAAACTACAAAAATTAGCTGGGCATGGTAGCAGACACCTGTAATGCCAGCTTCTTGGGAGGCTGAAGCACTGGAATTGCTTGAGCCAGGAGGAGGAGGTTGCAATGAGCCGAGATTGCACCACCGTACTCCAGCCTGGGTGACAGAGTAAGACTGTGTTTCAAAAAAGAAAAGGAAAGAAAAAAGAGAGTCTTTTCATAACACCCTTCTGTGTTCCCACTGTCTCAACTGCATTGCCTACAGCTGGCCCCTGTGACTGTGGCTCAGTCACATGGCGAGCACTCTCTGGGCTCTAGGGAGTATAGACCTACAGTATAGGCCTAGAGGCTAAGGTGTACTTGAGTTCTCAGAGTTTGTCCCTGGGAAAGTGAATAGACTCTATATTCATGCCCTAGTCTTGGCCACTTCCAAATCCAGCAAGTTCTCTGACCTGTGGCACAGCTGGCTAAGGGGTTTCTAGAGCTGTCATGCTTATGTGGGAGAAGGGAAACGAGGCACAGAAACCTGCCCTGTGGAGTTGTAGCCACGTCAGCTCCTTGGAAGGGTACAGTGGGTCATGCTGATTCATGATTATTTTAGGAAGGCAGTACAGAGTAGGGCTTAGAACACAGGCCCTGAAGCTAGGCTGTCTCTGCTCCTGGCTTCCTTTGTAACCAACCTTAGGCAAGTTATTAACGTCTGTGATTTAGTTTTTCTCCCGTGGACAATAGAGATACCAGTTTCATAGGGTAGTGAAAAGGAGGGTTATATCAGGTGACACATGTACGATACTGAGCGTAGAGCCTGGCCCACAGTAAGTATTTACTGAGTGATTCTTAGTTGTTGTGATTAATTATTGTGATTGCCTCCCCCTTTCATTCCTCGCCAGGTATCAGTGCAACCAGTGCTCCTATCGCTGCCACCGGGCTGATCAGCTGAGCAGCCACAAGCTGCGGCATCAGGGCAAGTCTCTGATGTGTGAGGTGTGTGCCTTCGCCTGCAAGCGGAAGTATGAGCTGCAGAAGCACATGGCTTCCCAGCACCACCCTGGCACACCGGCCCCGCTCTACCCTTGTCACTACTGCGGTTACCAGAGCCGCCACAAGCAGGCTCTGCTGAGCCATGAGAACTGCAAGCATACCCGCCTCCGTGAGTTCCACTGTGCCCTCTGTGACTACCGCACCTTCAGCAACACCACACTCTTGTTCCACAAACGCAAGGCCCATGGCTATGTGCCTGGAGACCAGGCCTGGCAGCTCCGTTATGCGAGCCAGGAGCCAGAAGGGGCCATGCAGGGCCCGACACCCCCACCAGATTCAGAGCCCTCAAGCCAGCTGTCTGCCCAGTCCAAGGGGCCAGGTCACGAACCTGAGACTGTGGTGGACCCCAGCTTGGACCAGGCCCTGCCAGAGACAAGTGAGGAGGTCAACACTGGAAGACAGGAGGGCAGTGAGGCTCCCCATGGGGTTGACCTGGTTGGCAGTTCCAGCCCAGCAGAGGTGGAAGAGGGCAGCTGCACACTACACCTAGAGGCCCTGGGAGTAGAGCTGGAGTCTGTGACTGAGCCACCCCTTGAGGAGGTCACTGAAACAGCCCCCATGGAGTTCAGGCCCCTGGGACTGGAAGGGCCAGAGCTATCTAACTTTGAAGGTATTGGGACTTCTGACTTGGGTGCCGAAGAAAATCCCCTTCTGGAAAAGCTAGCGTCTGAGCCCTCCACAAATCCATCTTTAGAGGAGGCCCCTAACAACTGGGTAGGAACCTTCAAGGCAACTCCACCTGCTGAGACAGCACCCTTGCCCCCGTTACCTGAGTCAGAGTCGTTACTCAAGGCTCTAAGGAGACAGGATAAAGAACAAGCAGAGGCATTGGTGCTAGAGGGGCGGGTGCAGATGGTAGTGATCCAGGGAGAGGGGCGAGCCTTCCGCTGCCCCCACTGCCCTTTTATCACTCGCCGGGAGAAGGCCCTGAATCTGCACTCCAGGACTGGGTGCCAGGGCCGCCGAGAGCCCCTGCTGTGCCCTGAGTGTGGGGCTAGCTTCAAGCAACAGCGTGGCCTCAGCACCCACCTGCTGAAGAAGTGCCCTGTTCTGCTCAGAAAGAACAAGGGCTTGCCCAGACCAGATTCACCCATACCTCTGCAACCTGTGCTCCCGGGTACCCAGGCCTCAGAGGATACAGAAGGTGGGAAGCCCCCACCTGCACCACTAGAAGCAGAGCTACTGCTTCCGAAAGATGTTCCTTTGGAGCTTCCCAAGGAGCCAGAAGAAACAGAAGAGCCTCTTGCCACAGTCTCTGGTTCCCCAGTCCCTCCTGCAGGAAACTCCTTGCCCAGAGAGGCCCCTAAGAAGCACTGCTTTGACCCAGTCCCTCCTGCAGGAAACTCCTCGCCCACAGAGGCCCCGAAGAAACACCGCTTTGAGCAGGGCAAGTTTCACTGCAACTCCTGCCCATTCCTTTGTTCCCGGCTCTCCTCTATTACCTCTCACGTGACTGAAGGCTGCAGGGGAGGACGTGGCGGGGGAGGAAAACGAGGGACCTCCCAGACTCAGCTTGTGTCCCCATTGAGCAATGGGGACTCTGCTCCCCTGAAGAATAGGAGTACAGAGTCCAGATCTGGTGATGGGGATACAGTTCTGGTTCAAAAGCAGAAGGGGGCTCGCTTCACCTGCCCCACGTGTCCCTTTAGCTGCCAGCAGGAACGGGCTCTGAGGACTCACCAGACACGGGGCTGCCCCCTTGAGGAGTCTGGAGAGCTGCACTGCAGCCTCTGCCCATTCACTGCTCCTGCTGCCTCTGCCTTGAGGCTCCACCAGAAGCGGAGGCACCCCACTGCGGCCCCAGCCCGTGGGCCCCGGCCCCATCTGCAGTGTGGGGACTGTGGCTTCACCTGTAAACAGAGCCGTTGCATGCAGCAGCACCGGCGGCTCAAGCACGAGGGGGTGAAGCCTCATCAGTGCCCCTTCTGTGACTTTTCCACCACCAGACGGTACCGGTTAGAGGCTCACCAGTCCCGACACACAGGCATTGGCCGCATCCCCTGCAGCTCTTGCCCCCAGACATTTGGTACCAACTCGAAACTGCGCTTGCACCGGCTAAGGGTACATGACAAAACACCCACCCACTTCTGTCCACTTTGTGACTATAGTGGCTACCTTCGCCATGACATTACTCGTCATGTCAACAGCTGCCACCAAGGCACCCCAGCCTTTGCCTGCTCCCAGTGTGAAGCCCAGTTCAGCTCAGAGACAGCACTTAAGCAGCATGCTCTGCGCCGACACCCTGAGCCTGCACAGCCTGCCCTTGGCTCTCCTGCAGAGACCACTGAGGGCCCCCTGCACTGTTCCCGCTGTGGGTTGCTATGCCCCAGCCCTGCCAGCTTACGAGGACACACCCGTAAACAGCACCCACGGCTTGAGTGTGGGGCCTGCCAGGAGGCCTTCCCTAGCCGACTGGCTCTGGATGAGCACCGGAGGCAGCAGCATTTCAGCCACCGCTGTCAGCTCTGTGACTTTGCTGCCCGGGAGCGGGTGGGCCTGGTGAAGCACTACCTGGAACAGCATGAGGAGACTTCAGCAGCTGTGGCAGCCTCAGATGGGGATGGGGATGCTGGCCAGCCCCCTCTGCACTGCCCCTTTTGTGACTTCACGTGCCGCCATCAGCTGGTACTAGATCACCATGTGAAAGGGCATGGGGGCACTCGTCTCTACAAGTGCACCGATTGTGCTTACAGCACCAAGAACCGGCAGAAGATCACCTGGCACAGCCGCATCCACACTGGGGAAAAGCCTTACCACTGTCACCTCTGCCCTTATGCCTGTGCTGATCCCTCTCGGCTCAAGGTAATGTCAGAGGATATGGGGCAGGAAGTGGAAGGAGTACAGGCTCTGGAGTTACACTGCCTGGGTTCTATAAAGCTGATGCCTCCAGATATTAGCTCTGTGACTTTGGGAAAGTTCCTTTACCAAGCCCCAGATTATTCATCTGTTAAAAACAGATAATACCAACTTCATAGGGTTGTTGTAAAGATAAAGTTCCATATTGTGGCTCACACCTGTAATCTCAACACTTTGAGATACGAAGGTAGGAGGATCGCTTGAAGACAGGAGTTGAAGGCCACTCGGCAGCAAATTGAGATCCCATTACAAAAAAAATTTTTTTAATTAGCTAGGCATGGTGGTATATACCTGTAGTCCCAGTTACTCAGGATGCTGAGGTGGGAGGATTTCTTGAGCCTAGGAATTTGAGGCTGCAGTGAGCTATGATCATGCCACTGCACCCCAGCCTGGGTAACAGAGCAACAGACCCCATTTTAAAAATTGGAGCTAGGCGCGGTGGCGCATTCCAGCACTTTGGGAGGCCGAGGTGGGCGGATCACGAGGTCAGGAGATCAAGACCATCCTGACTAACACTATGAAACCCCGTCTCTACTAAAAATACAAAAAATTAGCAGGGCAGGTGCCTGTAGTCCCAGCTACTCGGGAGGCTGAGGCAGGAGAATGGTGTGAACCCAGGAGGCAGAGCTTGCAGTGAGCCGAGATCATGCCATTGTACTCCAGCCTGGGCGACAGAGCGAGACTCTGTCTCAAAAATAAATAAGTAAATAAAAATTTATTGGCCAGGTGCAGTGGCTCATGCCTGTAATCCCAGCACTTTGGGAGGCCAAGGCCAGAGGATTACTTGAGCCCAGGAGTTTGAGACCAACCAGGGCAACATGTGGAGACTCTGTCTTTATAAAAATACATTTTTTTAATTAGCTGGACCTTGTGGCACATGCTTGTAGTCCCAGCTACTTGGGAGGCTGAGGTGGGAGGATTGATTTAGCCCAGGACGTTAAGGCTGCAGAGAGCTGTGACCATGCCAGTTCACTCCAGCCTGGGCAATAGAGTGAGACCCTGTCTCTTTAAAAAAAAAAAAAATTCCTAGCAAGAAACTGAAGATTAAGAAAAATGAAGTTCCATAGTGTCTGCTTGCCATATGATAAAGGCATAGAATAGGGTAAGAACAATCTAGATAATAACAGCTAACATTTATTGAGCACTTACTATATTTCTAGCACTATAATTCTAATCATTTCAAAAATATGAGATATAGATACTTTATTCCCCATTTTATAGATTAGTAGTCCGAGAATTAGGGATTAAACCATTTGGGACATAGCTAGTAAGTGACAGAGCTAAGGCAAACCTAGGATACCAAACTGACAAAACTCAGGGACCTGGTTGATAAGCGGCCTATGGACAGGATGGAAGCAGGGAACAGGGTTATCTGCCAACAGTTTCTCTGCCTATTTACCCCTACTTCTACATCCAGTGAGTACCAAAGGGTACACATTTTCTACTTTTTGCTCTTGCCTCTTCCAGTACCACATGCGGATCCACAAGGAGGAACGGAAGTACCTGTGCCCTGAGTGTGGCTATAAGTGCAAGTGGGTCAACCAGCTCAAATACCACATGACCAAGCACACAGGTGAGTCTGTGTGGTTTCACAGGCCTGAAGGGTTCCCTTGTTCCCTGGCAAACCTCACCTCACCAAGGTTGGTCCTTGTTCCAATTCAGGGCCAACATCAATTTTCACATTGGGAGTAGAGGGTAGGCTGGGGTTGTATGTGCCAGAATGGCTCCCCAACCCACTGAAGACCTGTCAGAATCAGAAGGGTAAACCTGAGAACCTGTGCATATGTAATTTCCAAAAGCTTCCCAGGTGACTGTGTTACAAGGTCAGTCATTTTTCCCCTCGTGAGAACCCCCAACTCAAACTTGGGTGACTGAGGGCAGATTTGCCTGGCTCTTATACAGACATGACAGAACTGTCATGAGTTAAAAAGGAGAAAGTAGAGGGGTCTCCTGTTCCAGTCTGTCCTTTTCTTCTCCTGGGTATGGATGGAATCCACAAACTCGGTTCTTGAAAGCACACAATCATGTGCCTGTGCTTACTGCATCTGATCTTCCCTGTGTGGAGGAATTGATTAGGAGCATTTCAAGGCCGTCTGCTTTTGTGAATGCCACTTCTTTCACCTCTACCTCTTCCCTCTTAAGTATTTCTTTTTCTTTTTCTTTTTTTTCTTTTTTTTTGAGACGGAGTCTCACTCTGTTGCCCAGCCTGGAGTGCAGTGGCACAGTCTCAGCTCACTGCAAGCTCTGCCTCCCAGGTTCACACCATTCTCCTGCCTCAGCCTCCCGAGTAGCTGGGACTACAGGCACCTGCCGCCACGCCCAGCTAATTTTTTGTATTTCTAGTAGAGACGGGACGGGGGTTTCACCATATTAGCCAGAATGGTCTCAATCTCCTGACCTCATGATCCGCCCGCCTCGGCCTCCCAAAGTGCTGGGATTACAGGCGTGAGCCACCGTGCCTGGCCCCTCCTAAGTATTTCTTTTACTTTTTTTTTTTTTTTTTTTTCAGTGACAGGGTCTTGCTCTGTTGCCCATGCTGGAGTGCAGTGGTGCAGTCATAGCTCACTACAACCTCAAACTCCTGGGTACACATGATCTTCTTGCCTTAGCCTCCCAAGTAGCTGGGACTACCAAGTACACGCCACCACGCCCACCTAATTTTTTTGTAGAGACAGGGTCTCACTTTGTTGCCCAGGCTGGTCTTTGGCTTTTCGAGTTGAACAAGCAGTTGTGTTTAAATGAATTGACAAATTCCATGAGTACCCTGTGACCAAAAGAGGGTTATTTCCCATGTGGAAACCCTTCCATATTTGAATATTCATTACTCTCACGTAGCTAGTTGGTTAGAGGTCCAGTTAATCTTCAGCATCCATTGGGCACCCACAACATTGATTGCTGGGACTACAACATTGATTTCTTATTGATGTACAAGGACTCTGTGTTGGAAAGGCACAGAAATGTCAGACAGGGCCAGGCGCAGTGGTCATGCCTATAATCCCAGCACTTTGGGAGGCCAAGGAGGGCAGATCGCCGGAGGTCTAGAGTTCGAGACCAGCCTGGCCAACATGGTGAAACCCTGTCTCTACTAAAATACAAAATTAGCCAGGTGTGGTGGCGCATGCCTGTTACTCCAGCTACTTGGGAGATTGAGGCAGGAGAATCACTTGAACCTGGGAGGCAGAGATTGTGAGCAGAGATTATGCCACTGCACTCCAGCCTGGGCAACAAGAGCGAAACTCCATCTCAAAAAAAAAAAAAAAAAAAGAAATGTCAAACAGGACTGGAGGACTGGAACATTCCAAAGATATGGTCATTAGTCAACTTGCTGCTTGCATTCTTTATGTCCACCGATCACAGTAACTCCATGGCCCACTGAACCTTGCTCCACCGCCTTTCAATGGTGATTTGTTCTCTGCCCTGTAGGACTGAAGCCATACCAGTGTCCCGAGTGTGAGTACTGCACCAACCGGGCTGATGCACTGCGTGTGCACCAGGAGACCCGGCATCGAGAAGCACGGGCTTTCATGTGTGAGCAGTGCGGCAAGGCCTTCAAGACGCGCTTCCTGCTGCGCACCCACCTTCGCAAGCACAGTGAGGCCAAACCCTATGTGTGCAACGTGTGCCACCGTGCTTTCCGCTGGGCTGCTGGCCTGCGCCATCATGCCCTCACCCACACCGACCGCCACCCCTTCTTTTGCCGCCTCTGCAACTACAAGGCCAAGCAAAAGTTCCAGGTGGTCAAGCACATACGCAGGCACCACCCTGACCAAGCTGACCCAAACCAGGGTGTGGGCAAAGACCCCACCACCCCCACAGTGCACCTGCATGATGTGCAGCTGGAGGATCCCAGCCCTCCTGCTCCTGCCACTCCCCACACTGGACCTGAGGGCTGAAAGCCTGCCCCACCTGAATAGGAAGAGGGTATGGTCTGAGATGTGCAGACTGGGATCAGCACTAACCTGAGGAGCCTAAGGAAGGACTGGCTTTTGGGGAGCAAGGGTGACTAGAACCCTCCTGGGACTCTGGCTATAGTACTTTGAAATTATCACCCATATAAAAGGGGGACATGGACTACAATGTTGATTTCTTATTGCTGTACATTGTGTTTTTAACCTGAGAGTTCCCGGTTTCTTCACCATCACTCCATCAAAGTCCCTGGCTATAAGATCTGGATTTTACCCACTCAATCTTCTCTTTCCTTCTTACTGTGTCAAGTCCTATTTCAGAATCTTCTAAAAACAGTTGTATCTAACCGCATGTGCTGTTGTGCCTAATGCTCTATAAAGCATGTTAAACAGAAAGTGGTTACTACATTATAGATTTACCCAAATGCCTGTCTTAACATTTCCAGGCTGTCATCTTGATCAACTCTGTCCCCTCTCAGACCTCTGCCTCCCTTTTGTCTCCTTCCATCTTCACTCAGTATTGATTCTGAAACAGGCCTAGGTCTGCCTTCTCTCTGTCCTTGAGCTGTCTTGACCCTTGGCCAGCTCCCTACTTCAAGCTCCTTTGTCTACCTGTATCTATAAAGGGAGGATTGCTACCCACTAAGCCTTCTCCTAGAAGCAACTTTAGCTCATCATCAATCCTCAGACTGGCTCAGCACCTGCAGTAAGGTGTTAAAGCACAAGGATACTATGGAAAGGCAGATGACTAGAGAAGAAAATCTCCAATTCAGAATTCTATAACTGCTTCACAGTATAATTCTGTAGTGCCTTACTATATAATTGATCATCTAAACTGGGACACACTGGGAAAACTTAAAGAGGGTACTATTAATAATTATGCTGGGACAACAGACATAAACCAGGATGGTTCCAGCCAGAATCTTCAGGAAGGCTGGGACCACATAATCTTTTGTCTTCTTTTGCCCTGATTCTTAAAAGCCATACTCTGTGTCCTTCCTATGTAGCACATGCAGGAGGTCTCCTGGGAACTTCTTTGTCTACCTTTTCCTTCTCTCACCTGACTACCCAGATGTCCCCACAACCCTTGTACCTCCCCTCCTTGCCCAACAATGACAGACCATATCGAAGCCAAATTGGAGAGAGATGTATTTATACCAGTGGGGCTAAGGAGGAAGCAGTCCAGTGGGGACTGTGAGTGCTGTGCAGTGTTCTCTTGAGAGTCGTACAGTCCTGGGGTCAAGTCTCTCCCTAATCTTGGCCAGGGAAGCCTTGAGCCTTGATTTATCCTTCCCTTGGCTTTGGGCTTTGAGGAAGTTGGGAGTGGAGGGGATGATGCTTCTTTGGTTTCTCTGTTCCAAGCCCCTCTGAATTTCTAATTGCAATCTGCCCTCACACAGAGTTGATGGGAAAGATTAGTCATAGATGTTGGTATGGGATTGAGCCTACAGCAAGAGGAAGAAGGGAACTCCAGTATACAGTACACAAAGGGAAAGGGCAGGAAAGATACCAAAGGCTTATGAAAACAAGGGAAGGAAAGAAAAGAGAAAAACGGTGGAAAATCAGGTCCCAGATTTGCTTGTTAGGAAGGATGAGGTAATTTTGTGCCTAGGAATGCACAATCCAAAGCTTGGTTTTCACCACTTCCATTTGTTCTCTAGAGCGTCCTTCCAGGTGTTTCGCACCATCTAAAGCCAGCACAGCAACCCTTCCCGTGAAGTGCCCACCTCAGGACTCATCCCCCTCCAGACCTTCCCGAATGCAGATATACACAAAGATGGAAGCTGGGCAGAGGCTGATGCCATCTTTGGACAGCAGGTGAATGTGGCGGTAACCTGGAAGGGGCAGGAGGACAGCATTAAGAAGACAGTCAGAGCTGGGGTATTGGCCAGGGGTCAAAGGGGGCTGGCTCACCTTGTTGCATGCAGCTCCAAGGCAGGGTGTACTGACCAATAAAGTCATTTCGGGATTTCCAGTCATAATCCATTACCACAAAACGCAGCATGGCAAGTTCAGGCACCAGCACCCGGAAACACAGTGTCTGCCCCCAGTATGGATTAAAACCTGAGTTGGTGGATAGAAGGAAATGAAGAAGACATTATGACAGTCTTCTTGACTGGGTTGCTTTTCTTGTATTCTCATTTAATCTAGATGGCAATCAGCATTTTATAGGTGAGGAAGAAGGCTCAGAGTAAGCAAGTAATTTGCCCAGGTCACTGGAGCTTTGAAGTAAAGAGCTAGGATTCTTTGTACTGTTCCACACTGCCTCCCATGTAGGGACATGCAATAACAGAGACTATACTTAATGGAAGGCAGACTAGAAGGAAAACTAATCATGCTCCTACCCCTACTTCCCCAGCACTGCCAGTTTCTCACCATTGTTCTCCACATAGTTGGTCTCCTGCCGTGCTGTGTCTAGACGGACACCAAAGATCTGCACTTTCACCAGTGGATCCACAATGGACCCCTCTTTGGTCTTGTTGAGTTTGGGGAGTTGCTGACCACTGATCACCTGTAACGAGGGCTCTGGAATCTCACGAGTTCCTGCTCAGCCCAGCCCCACCTGACCCTACTCCCAATCCCAGGGGAGGAGAAGCTTTTTGGTTTGCAGAACATCCTCCATGGGTAATATATTTTCTTCTAGTATTCTATCTGCAATTTACAATGCATCCAAGGGCCGGGTGCAGTGGCTCACACCTGTAATCCTAACACTTCGGGAGGCCAAGGTGGGTGGATCACTTGAAATCAGGAGACCAGCCTGGGCAACATGGTGAAACCCTATCTCTGCTAAAAATACAAAAATAAGCAAGGCATGGTGGCAGGCGCCTGTAGTCCCAACTACTCGGAAGGCTCAGATGGGAGAATCACTTGAACCGAGGAGGTGGAGGTTGCAGTCAGCCAAGATCATGCCACTGCACTCCGGCCTAGGCAGCAGAGCAAGACTCTGTCTCAGAAGAAAAAATAAATAAATAAAATAAAATGGATCCAGGTAGAAATTCAACAGTTTGAAAGTAGGCATGCTAATGACAGCAGCCTCTTTTTTTTTTTTTTTTTTTTCAAAGAGACACGATGAGACTGTCGCCCAAGCTGGAATGCAGTGGGGCGGCACGTCATCACTCACTACAACCTCTTAACTCCTGGGCTCAAGTGACCCTCCAGGCTTAGTCTCCTAAGTAGCCAGGACTATAGTCATGTGCCAGGCTAATTTTTAAATTTTTTCTAGAGATGGGGGTCTCACTGTTGTCCAGGCTGGTCTCAAACTCCTGGGCTCAAGCAATCCTCCTGCCTTGGCCTCCAAACCGCTGAGATTACAGGTGTAAGCTGTTGCTCCCAATCAGCCTCTTTTATAGCACTTCCTGTGTACCAGGAGTTGTAAGAACTTCATATTAACAGCTATACTCCTTATAACCCTGTCAGGCAGGTGGTAGTGTTACCCCCATTTTGCAGGTGAGCAGACTGAGGTATGGAGAGGCTAAGGAACTTGCCCAGCATTACCCAATTAGGAAGTTGTGGTTTGAAGCTAGGCAGCTGGCTCCAAAAGCTAAAACTAGACAGTTAATATTCCTGTCAGGCCTAGCCACCTCTTCCCTCACTTCTATCCCAGTTATCTCAGTTTCTTCCCAACAGCTTATTTCCATTGTACCTGGATTAAGAGAGTCTGGGCCTTGAAAGGGCTGATGGGTCTCTCGGGGTGGAAGGAACTTTGGTTATCACGCAGGAAGTCTGGCTTCAGCACATAGCCACAGCCACCATTCTGGCGGAAATGCCCATCACAGATGTCCATTTCAAGCCCTGCAGTCTGCATATTCATGGCCACTGAGGGCCCCAGGAGAAAAGAAGAGCAAGATTCACCACGGAGGCCTTCCAGCCCCTCTTTCAGGGAGTTAAGAAGATAGGTATTGGGTGCACGGTACCTGCTGGTAATACCTCCACTGATAGCACTTCTCAGCCTAGTGATTTTCTTGAGCATTCCCCAACCCTACTGTCACTAGAGAACTTATTTCCCACCTGCTGCTCCTCCACTCCCTCTTCCCAGTTCCTGCTGCCGCCTCACCCATCTGGCAGCCTGCATTCCAGAGTTCCTGGGGGTTGTAGTTGGAAGAGTCTGTCCTCAGGCCGCTGGGATACACACGGCTTAACTGCCAAGTATTGTGCTGCACAAACTCATTGCCTGTAAAAGGGTATAGAGAGGGAGATGGAAAGTGGGGTGGAATCTCCCACTTCCCTAGTCCCAAGGACCCTGCCTACCCTTCACCCTTCTCTCCAGCATCTGAAGCTGGCTCCAGAAAGTTTCACTATGCCTCTCTATTCTGTTCCATCCAGACCATCTTCCCCAGCTTTCCTGCCCCTAGACCCTTGAGCCACTATTCATAACTCCTCTACCCATGCCTGTTCTGAGGAGTTTCTGAACTCCTTCATCCCTCCTTAGATACCTTGTCTTTTTTCTTGGGACTTACCTGCCAGTCCTTCGGGCCTGAACCTATCCATCCCACTTCCCTCCCCATCCCTCCATTTTGGTCCTGACCAGCCTCCTTGATGAGGCGCTTGGCCTTGGTTTCAGAGAAAGATGATATCTCATAGAAGTGGTAGTGCTTCTTTGAATGTGTGAAGCTGCGGAATGAGACAGACTTCAAGTAGATAACCAGGGAAGAGAGGGCTGGACACAAGATGGTCTTGGATTTCTGGAAAAGGTGGAAAAGAAGATGGAATTGAACCCTCAGCAGTCTGAGAGAGAAGAAGCTAATGGTCATCCAACCTAAACCTCTGCCCACTGCCTCCCCAGTGTATTCTCCCTCCTGCCTCACCTGCTGGGACAAGAGAAGGGACCCAGGCTTGGAAATAGGAGCCTGGGCCACAATCTGACAACAGATAGACGGACAAAACAGCGGACACGTCACAACCTGGGGGTGGGAATGGGAATAAAGGCGGTCTGCATGTACTGCTGGGATCAGTGTTGGCCTCTGGGCTTGTGTTTGCTCTATGTTACATCCTGGGTAAGAGGTTTTAAATTTATTATTATTTTTAAACAGGCATTATCCTCCCTCCCTCTCATTTAAAACAAAGGAACAATAATCTTTGGTCAAAATGTACATGAATCCAGACAGATATGTCAAGGTATGCAAATGGTCATGGAAGTCACACCTGGAAGGATGTGAGAGTCCCAGAGTTATATCTTTGGATTTGTCTCCTGAATTCCCATTTCCATGCCTGGACATGGCAGCAGGTTAGACACCACAGCCCCAGAAAGCACAGGATAAGCTAGGAGTCAGTCGGCTGAGTGAGCCACACAAATGCACAAGAGAGAGAAAGGCAGACTTCAAACCAGGATTTTGGAGGCCCCACCAATGGCATCCCTTCTCCCTGTGCCTCCCTTCCCCACAGGGAGATGGACCACTGTAGCATAGCCTTCTCAGAGCCTTCAGCCTCCCCACCTCAAAGCGCTCTCTTTCCTGCTCTGGCTACTGCTGGTCCTTCCTAAAACCCTTTCCAAGAAGCTTTCTCTGTGCCCACTTTGGTTGAGGTCACAGCAATCATTCCAGTAACCCCTACTTACCCAATATAATAATGTTACACATACAGACACACACATCCCCTCATCACTGGTTTTCAAGCTGGCCTTTAAGAAAACCAAGAAGTACAAAAATGTCTTAAGAGTCACTAGGGCACCCAGGAGAAACCCAAATGGGTGCTTCAACTAGGATGGTTCTGCATTTATCTATTTTGTATAAGATTTCATTAATAAAAAAAATTAAATATTGTGTGGCCCAAAGAAGTTGGAAAGCCACTGCAACATACCTATATAGGGCAGTATATAATATATGTTGATGCCATATATGCATTCTTAAATCTCCTTCATTGGGAGGAAGGGTCATTGGTCCTTGGCCCTGCACCTTGCACGGCTCCAGTCTTCACGAACAGGCCCTCAGCTTGTGCAAGTTGACTAAATACCAAAGCAGAAAGACCACTCCTGGCTTACCTTCTTTTTGTCCTTAATCTGAAGGTTCTGCTCCTGGGGCTCAGGCTCAGACTCAGTCTCAAACTGGGACTCCAGCGCCAATTCTGACTCATGCTCACCCTCCAGCCCAGGCTCTACTTCCTCTTCCTCATATTCCAGGTCTTCCTCAAGTGTTAACTTCTTCCCCTTCACCAGGATCTTCCTCCGAAGCTCCTAGGGGACAAAAATGAAGGGGCCTGTCTACTTGTCTGCTCTCGGGTACTCCTGGGAATCATGCCAGCCTCATTGTTCTCAAAGGCAGAGGAAGTGAGTGAGTGGTCGGAAGTTCCTGAGGGAAGAGATCAGCTGCTTGATACATACAATTGGAATTCCCATATTGTTAAGCAAACTTTTAATATCTCTATCTATATGGAAAATAATATATGTGGCCTCCTGCCACACATTTGACACAGTAAATACTCCTTATAGATTACAGATTTACATGTCAATATAAAGAACATAAGAATACCATAAGAAAATAGGGAATCTTTTTTAATAATCTTTTTTTTCTTTTTTTTTTTTTTTTGACGGAGTCTCGCACTGTCGCCCGGGCTGGAGTGCAGTGGCACAATCTCAGCTCACTGCAACCTCCACCTCCCACGTTCAAGCGATTCTCCTGCCTCAGTCTCCCGAGTAGCTGGGATTACAGGCGCCCACCACCATGCCCAGCTAACTTTTTGTATTTTTAGTAAAGATGGGTTTTCACTATGTTGGCCAGGCTGGACTCGAACACCTGACTTCATGATCCACCTGCCTCGGCCTCCCAAAGTGCTGGGATTAGAGGCGTGAGCCACTGCACCTGGCCTGAATAATCTTACTGTGGGAAAGCCTTTAGAAACATGACTTGAAAACTCAGGGCCAGGTGCAGTAGCTCAGGCCTGTAATTTGTGAGGCTGAGGAGAGTAGATCACGTGAGGTCAGGAAGTCGAGACCAGCCTGGCTAACATAGTGAACCCTCATCTCTACTAAAATACAAAAATTAGCCAGGTGTGGTGGTGCACGCCTGTAATCCCAGCTACTCAGGAGGCTGAGGCAGGAGAATCACTTGAAGCCAGGAGGCGGAGGTTGCAGTGAGCTGAGGTCACACCATTGCACTCCAGCCTAGGCAACAAGAGCGAAACTCTGTCTCAAAAAAAACAAAAAACAAAAAAAATCTGTCGATAGCTGCTTGTTATGGGAGAGGTTGGGATTATGATAGGAGGGGAGATTTCCCTTTATATGGTTTGTATAGTCCACAACAACTATGAACTACAAGGAAAAAAAATCAAGATACTTCCACTGAGAAAAAAAAATGTAAATTGTTGATTTAAAACTTAGAGAACTATAAATAGAATTCTGTGTTCAATTAGATTTTAAGTTAAAATTGTCTCCAAGGACATTAAAGAGCAAGGTGGTCCATCCGAGGATAGAAAAAAGGGAACAAAGAGGGGCATAGAGGAAGGAGCCCAGGTGGAGGAATCCGGAAGCCACAGCAGAGTCTGGGCTGGAGGAATAGTGTCCCTACCTCAGGTGAGGGCAGCTGAGTGGGCAGCACCCCATCCAAGGTGGTGCTCAGCAGCTGCTCCCCCAGGATCTCAGTCAGATGGCGGGCCATGGTCTGTTGCTGCTCCCAGCTGCAGTGGGTTTCCAGGGACAAGATGACTGGGTAGTCTGACGTCTGGTGGTGAGGGGAGGGAACAGTGGATTCAGAGTTCTAAAACACCGCGACCTACTTCTTCAAGTACCTGCTTCCTAGGCCTCCCTAGTTACTCACTCAAATGAGTATCCTGATCGCTAAACTCTTCCAACTCCGTTATAGGATTCAGTGAGATCTTGCTGGGTCTGAGGCCCATGCCTGGGACACTGCCCACAACTAAAGACACATTCACATCTTGGGATCCTAAATCTCATACCTGTGCCAAGTCTGACCCAGGCCCCTCTGGGACCTTTGAGTTTTCAGGCTCTGAGTGGGAAGGCCAGGCCACATTTCCTGGTTATGTGTTCATGTTGCACTCTCATGTTTTCATCCTCCAGATTCCCGTTGTTCTTCAGCCCTACTCACCACTATCTCTGTGTTTTCTATCCACTTCTTCCAGAAGGGTGATAGAACTTGTTAGAAGTAATAGGTTTTTTTTTTTTTGTTTTTTTGTTTTTTTTGAGATGGAGTTTCACTCTTGTTGCCCAGGTTGGAGTGCACTGGTGCGATCTCAGCTCACTGCAACCTCCGCCTCCTGGGCTCAAAGGATTCTCCTGCTTTAGCCCCCCAGGTAGCTGGGATTATAGGCATGTGCTACCATGCCCAGCTAATTTTCTATTTTTCTGTTTTTAACAGAGACAGGGTTTCTCCATGTTGGTCAGGTTAGTCTCAAACTCCCAACCTCAGGTGATCCACCCGCCTCGGCCTCCCAAAGTGCTGGCATTACAGGTGTGAGCCACCATGCCTGGCCTGAAGAAGTAATAGTTTCTAACCATAAGTAATCACCTCCATAACTATGAATTATTAGTAACACGTCCAATACTTATTCATAATCAGCCGTTAGTATTTGCCTGATGCTTTACAGTTAAATCCTCTCTTGATGGAACTTCCCTTGCACTCCTTCACCCTCCCCAGACCCAGAGCCAGTCGCTCTTCCCTCAGACCTTCTGGCCTCACCAGTGTCCCCATTCTGGGGCTACTACCTGGAAGGCATACTGTGCTACTGTGGCCACGACATCTTTGAACAGGATGCGGGAGGTCAGGGTGTGTCCGTGGTAAACGACAGGTTCCCCACTAGGTCCATCCCATACATCCACCTCCACGCAGCGGCACCCCCGCTTCAGGGCCCTGAAAGAACCCCATCCCCCCAAGAGATAGGAGAGGTCAATATCGGATCTTCTACCTAGGGACTGTCTCCCCACTCTGGAGAGAACAGCGCTCACCAGCACTTACCCATCCAGACCCCTTCAAGCTACATCTGCACAGAGCCTTCTCCATCCATGGGGACACTGCTGCAAGCTCACGCTGATCTCCACCCATACTTCAGCCCACCTGACTCACAGTCCTTCCATAGCAATCTATCACACATTGCCTCATGATGCTTCTGGCGTTCTGGTTTTACTTATTTATTTATATTTACTTTTATTTTTTTGAGACAGGGTCTAAATCTGTCACCCAGACTAGAGTGCAGTGGTGCTACATGGCTCACTGCAGCCTTGACCTCTCAGGCTCGAGCGATCCTCCCACGTCAGCCTCCCGAGTAGCTGATACTATAGGCACACATCACCATGCCTGGCTAATTTTTGTATTTTTTGTAGAGACGGGCTCTCACTATGTTGCCCAGCCTGGTCTCGAACTCCTGGGCTCAAGTGATCTCCCCGCCTCGGTCTCCCAAAGTGCTGGAATTACAGGCATAAGCCATTGTGTCCAGCTGGTGTTCTGGCTTTATATCCCTATACAACACCCTGGTTATTCAAACTGTCAGTATATTTACACCTTAATTTCTCAGCTAGACTTCCTAAGGTGGAAACTATATGTTCCACTCATCCTTGTATCCCTTGAAGCTACTAGTTCAGTTGCTGGTAATACAAAGATATCTTGACTATTCAATCTAATCCATGATTAGTCACAATAAAATCAGCAACTGCTTATTAGCTATTGACATGTGGATTATCTCTTCACAACAACCCAGACAGAATAGGCACTGTTACCATCCCTGTTTCATAGATGGGGAGACTGAGGCATAGAGGTTAAATACTTAGCCCCAGAGTACCAAGTGAAAGAGTCAGAAATTATATCTGATTTATATTTATATATTATATCTGAAAGATATGAAAGATATAATTTCAGATGGTCTGACTCCAGAACCTATATCTATCTATCTATCTATCTATCTATCTATCTATCTATCTATATATATATATATTTTTTTTTTTTTTTTTTTGAGACGGAGTCTCGCTCTGTCACCCAGGGTGGAGTGCAGTGGCGCAATCTCGGCTCACTGCAAGCTCCACCTCCCGGGTTCACGCCATTCTCCTGCCTCAGCCTCCCGAGTAGCTGGAACTACAGGTGCCCACCACCTGTAATTTTTTGTACTTTTTTTTGTAGAGACAGGGTTTCACTATGTTAGCCAGGATGGTCTCGATCTCCTGACCTCGTGATCCGCCCACCTCAGCCTCCCAAAGTGCTGGGATTACAGGCGTGAGCCACCACGCCCAGCCCAGAACCTATATTTTTAACTCCTATTCTCTATTGCCTTCCATTTAACAATCTGTTTATTTATTTGTTAAATATAAATCTGTGAGGGCCTCTGAGTTCCAGGAGAGTTTCATAGCTTGTGAAAGAGAAGTTCCATTTACCCATAGGGTTTCATTACCATTCTCCCACCAATCTTCAATATCTCTGCCAAGTGTCTCTGGTATCCAGGGCTCCTCAGCCCCTAAACCCCCACAACACTGTCCCAATCTGTTAGACACTGACAGCTCCCCTCACTTTTCTACACGGTCCCTCTCATGAGTTGGAACCCTTCTCTACCACCACTGCACCGTATATATCCCTCGACGCTGCTCTGGCCACAAAGCTGGTCCCCCACTAGGTAGGTGTTATGAGAGGAGCAGATGAAGTAGTGGTTCAGGGGTTGAGTCATATCCTGATAGATGGGGAGGCAGGCTGGGTTGAAGATGTCTCCATCCTTAGAGCAGAGGTAGCTGAGGAAGCCATCCATGCTCAGCACATGCCGCAGTTTGCCTGGAGTGTGGATAGGGGAACACTAGGTGAGAAGCTCTGAATGGGAGCATCCCAGCACACCTACAGACCATCCTTCCTCCCACTCCATCCAGAGTCCTGCCTTTCAGATGGCACCCATTCCCAGCCTTTAGATCCCAAACTTGCCCCACCTAGTGTGTATCATTTCAATCATTCCCACCCTCAAAGAATGTTAAAAGGAATCATTAAGATTATTCAAGTCCAGTGCTATCCAATAGAACTTCCTATAATGAGATAAATGTCTTTTTTTTTTTTTTTTTTTTTACTTTTTTTTGGTCTTTTTTTATGTTATAGTACTAATGAGAAAAAGTTTTATTCTGCAGTGTCATATATAGTAGCCTCTAGCCACATGTGGCTACTGAGCACTTGAAATATGGCTTGTGTAACTGAAGAACTAAATTTTCAATTTTATTAGATTTTAGTTAATTTGATTTTAAATAGCCAAATGGAGTTCACAGTTACTATAATGGACAACATCCAAAGGGCTAATTTTATAGATGGAGAAACTGAGGCCCAGAGAGAATCAAAGTCAAAGGCTTAGTGACATGGCCAAGCTACCTGTATTTTCTTCCTTGGGCTGTGTACCTGTGACTAACTATGGCCTGAGGATTTCTTCTTACTGTCCATGTTCCCATATGATGTTTTGAGGAGCATTTGTCAACCTCCCCTTAGACTACACTCCCATTGAGGAAAGGGCCCTGTTACTCCTTCCATAGCTCCCTCCAATCTCAGTATGGGCTTTATACAACAACAATAACAACAACAATAACAATGACTTAACAACTGTTAAGCACTCGCTCTATGCCCAGGGCATTCCATGCAGCATCTCACTCATGTTCTCACTAACATGATGAAGTAGATGTAATATAATCTGCCATGAGAGGTGAGGTAACTTGCTCCAGGTGTCATAATTAGTAAGTGTAGAAGCTGGGATTTGAACCCAGGCCGCCAGGTGTCAGAGCCATGCCTTGTACCACTGGGCTGTTCAGTCTCACTGAGAATAATGTTGCTACAAGGAGGCTCACCTGGAAGGTGGAACAACCTGACTCTCATGGCCAGCTTCCTTGCTCCAGGTTTCACAAGTCCTGGAGATTGTGAAGAAGGACAGGAAGTTGGGCAGGAAGTTTCCTTTTATTTTTTTGAGACAGAGTCTCACTCTGTCACCCAGGCTGGATGCAGTGGCACGATCACAACTCACTGCAGCCTTGACCTCCGGGCTCAAGCAATCCTCTCACCTCAGCCTCTCAAGTAGCTGGGACTACAGGAATGTGCCATCAGGCCTGGTTAATTTTTTTTTTTTTTTTTTAGAGATGGGGTCTCACTATGTTGCCCAGGCTGGTCTTGAACTCCTGAACTCAAGCAGTCCTCCTGCCTCAGCCTCCTGTATTATAGGCATGAGCTACCACACCTGGTGCAAGTTTCATTCTTTTTGTTTGTTGGTTGGTTGGTTTGTTTTTGAGACGGAGTCTCGTGCTCTGTCACCCAGGTTGGAGTGCTATGGTTCAATTTCCACTCACTGCAACCTCCGCCTCCCAGGTTCAAGCGATTCTCCTGCCTCAGGCACCCAAGTAGCTCAAATTACAGGTGCCCACCACCATACCTGGCTAATTTTTATATTTTTAGTAGAGAAGGGGTTTCACCACGTTGCCCAGGCTGGTCTCAAACTCCTGACCTTAAGTGATCCGCCTGCCTCGGCCTCCCAAAGTGCTGGGATTACAGGCGTGAGCCATTGTGCCCAGTCAGAAAGTTTCATTCTTGACAGTAATAAATCACTCAGGTAAATTTACTGTTGTCAGATACTTTTCATGTGCATTATTTCATTTGGTCATCAATTATTTTACAAATGAGGAAACTGAGTTAGTTAGATTAAGTGACTTGCTCACAGTTACTCAGTTAATAAGAAGCACAGTGGAGACCTGAGCCCAGGTTTTTTGACTGATACTACTCTCTATAGCCAGATGTAGTATCTGATTGTCAAGTTCAAGGGAAGGAAACACCAAGAGGGGTGGGGGTCGAAAGTTGAAAGAAATGTAACTGATGTTTACTGGATTCTGCACAGGGAACAGAAGATCCTATTTATTTATTTATTTATTTATTTCTCTCTCTCTTTTTTTTTTTCTTTTCTTTTCTTTTCTTTTCTTTTTTTTTTTTTTTTTGAGACAGAGTCTTGGTCTGTCGCCCAGGCTGGAGTGCAGTGGCATGATCTCAGCTCACTGCAACCTCTGCCTCCCAGGTTCAAGCGATTCTCCTGTCTCAACCTCCTGAGTAACTGGGATTACAGGCTCCTGCCACCATACCCGGCTAATTTTTTGTGTTTTTAGTGGAGACGGGGTTTCACCATGTAGGCCAGGCTGTTCTTGAACTCCTGACGTCAGGTGATCCTCCTGCTTCGGCCTCCCAAAGTGCTGGGATTCCAAATGTGAGCCACAGCACCTGGCCTAGAGATCCTATTTCTTAACCTTTCTTAACTCTCTTCACTTTCATTTTCTGAAATGATTGCTTTAGAACCTCCTTTTTTTTTTTTTTTTTTTTTTTTCTGAGACATAGTCTGCCTACGACACCCAGGCTGGAGTGCAGTGGTGTAATCTCGGCTTCTACAGCCTCCACCTACCAAGTTCAAGCGATTCTCATGCCTCAGCCTCCCAAGTAGCTGGAATTACAAGCGTGCACCACCACACCTGGCTAATTTTTGTATTTTCAGTAGACACAGAGTTTCACCATGTTGGCCAGGCTGGTCTCGAACTCCTGGCCTCAGGTTATCTGCTCGTCTTGGCCTCCCAAAGTGCTGGGATTACAGGCGTGAGCCACCGCACTCAGCCTACAACCTCTATTCTGAACACCCAAACAAATCTGAAATAATTGATTGTAATGTTTTCTGTGTGACTCTAAGTTTTATGAGGGCAGTGTCCTTGTCTGATCTAGGCACTAATATATCTCTGGTGCCTACCATAGGTCCTGACACATTATAGCAACTCAATAAGCATTCACTGAAGTAGTGAATGAATGAATGAATGAATAAATGAATAAAAGGGAGTAAGAGTTTAGACCCAGAATACCTGGATCACTTGTCGAGCTCTCGTCCATCCCAGCTCTTACCCTCATTCTCAAGAGAGGCACTGGCTAAGAGTCAGATGACCTGGGTTTGAATCTCAGTTCCTCTCTCATTATGTTGGCTTTGAGCAAGTCACTGAATCTTTCTAAACCTCAGTTTTCCTCTTTTATACAACTGACTTAATAGCAGGACCCATTTCAACAGATCATTGTATTAGAAAAGGTAGATGCCAGGCGCGGTGGCTCATGCCTATAATCCCAGCATTTTGGGAGGCTGAGGCAGGTGGATCACCTAAGGTTGGGAGTTCGAGACCAACCTGACCAACATGGTGAAACCCTATCCTCTACTAAAAATACAAAATTAGCCAGGTGTGGCGACACATGCCTGTAATCCCAGCTACTTGGAAGGCTGAGGCAGGAAAATTGTTTGAACCCGGGAGGCAGAGGTTGTGGTGAACTGAGATCATGCCATTGCACTCCAGCCTGGGCAATAAGAGCAAAACTGTCTCAAAAAACAAAACAAAACAAAAAAAGAAAGAAAAGAAAAAGGAAAAGGTACATAGAGATATTAGAGCATTATGGGATATGTAATAAAGGACCAATAAAGATTACTGTTGACTTGCAAGGTTGTACTAAGGACTAAATGAAATGAGGAATGTGAAAGTTCCTTGTAAATTATTTATTATTAATGTAAATTTCTCACAATCTGAAGGGAATGGAGGGCAGGAAATGAGTCTACTGAAGAGGCAAGAGGAAGAAACTTTGAAGACCAAGAGGGTATATTTCAGCTGCACTCGTTAAAAGCTAAATAACTGGCCTCCTTATTCCCCCAGCCACGGGCTAACTGGCTTTCTGGCTCAGGGGCTTAGAGACTCAAGAACCACTTGAATTGAAGACAACTCAGGAAAGGGCAGAGAGCCAGCATTTAAAGGAATAGCAAACAGGAACCATGAAAGAAGAACCAGAGGAAAAGGAATCATATGCACTAGAGAAGAGACCAAAGAAAGAGGATCAAGGGTTTTCCGTTTCCAGTGAGAGCAAAGCTGGTATCAGAAAGAACTTCCTGAAAGTAAAGGAAACATGAGCATAATGGAGGAATGGGGAGCCATGGACTCTTCTTCCTCCTGAGAGATCTAGCACCTCAGAGGAAACCTCTGTCTTGTCTGAACAGGGAATGCCTGCCCTCCTTTGGGAGGAGTGGTTAAATGAGATGATTGGGTAGGGATCAGGATAGGGATAGACTCAACCTTCACTCAGGCAGATGGCTGCTTGTCTCTGGACCTTGTAATCATGCCCCTCTCTCCAACCCCTATGTCTGGTGCCTCTTCACCTGATTCATCTTACCACTGTCTGAAGGTTCATAGCGGTCAATGAGTTCCAGAGCAAGCTCGGAGGTGCAGTCTCTCTCCTTCTGCTCCTCTCGGAGGAAATCCAAAAATTCCAGCAGAGTCAGCTTCTGCCCATCAGCTGAAAAACTTTCAAATAGTTCTTGCACCTCAGCACGTTTAGTCAATGCCTTATAGAACTCTACAAATTCTTCTCCTTCCAGAGTCCCAGACTGGGACGTGTCTGCTGCCTGCAAGAGAGGGTTTAGGGGAGAGTGAATGAACCTTTTAATGGGAAATGTTATTATCTTTTTATTTTAATTTTTAAAAAATTTTTTAATGTTTGTGGGTACATAGGTGTATATATTTATACGGTAAATTAGATGTTTTGATATAAGCATGCAATGTGAAATAAGCACATCATGGAGAACAGGAAATGTTATGACCTTGACTTGCACTGTAAAAGCAATTTTACAGACAGATAGATCCAAACATGCTTCCATAAAACTCCCATGGAACTCCTAACATTTAGTGTTTATAGAATAAATCACTTCAGTAGGTAAGAAGCAAAATTTTAGCCATACCATTTGCTACTAGAGAAAATTTTCAACTAGAAAGAATTAAATCTCCCAAAGGTCCCTAAAAGGTCAAAAGATCCCTCCTCCTATTTACTCACATTCCAGCTGGGGTTTTCCATTGTTCTAGGCACCTGTGAAATTCTGGCCATGGACAGAGAGGTCCTTGAGGTCCAACATAATAACATATTGTTATTTACCTTTCATAGAATTATGACTTTTCAATAAGAATGAAAGGCAAGAATCACCCCCTATACTTCCCATCAAGCCTAGAGCATTGAGCCTATCACTTAGGGCACATAGCAGAGATTTAACAATTGAGTGTTGTGAACTGGGGTCAGAGGACTTCTGGCCAAATGAAAATGTGGCCTTGTTGGCTGTTGGAAATCCTTCCCCGCAGACTCACCTGAAAAAGACTGAAAGCATATTCTTGGTCCATTTCCACATTCATTAGGTGCAATAACCGCTGAACTTCTTGGAAACTCATCTTACCATCCTGATTTTTGTCTCCACGTTGAAACCAGTCACTCAGCCATCCAGGTATGAGTCAAGGCAAAAGTACTAATGTGTCTGTTTGTGTGTGGAGTTGTGTGTGCACATTCATCCACTTACATCTCTCCTCTGTCTTTCCTGCCAGTCTCTCTCCCCGGTGCCAATCCATTCTCCACACAGCTTCTAGAATAATCTCTCTAGAGCACCAATCTGTCTTGTCACTGTATGGCCCAGGCACCTGCAGGGACCTCCCTGTTGCCTGCAGAAAGACATCTATATTCTGGCCAGACACAATGGCTCACTCCTGTAAACCCAGCACTTTGGAAGGCCAAGGTGGGTGGATCACATGAGGTCAGGAGTTTCGAGACCAGCCTGGCCAACATGGTGAACTCCCATCCCTACTAAAAATACAAAAAATTTATCTGGGTGTGGTGGCACACACCTGTCGTTCCAGCTACTAGGGAGGCTGAGACATGAGAATCGCTTGAATCAGGGAGGCAGAGGTTGCATGGAGCCCAGATCACACCACTGCATTCCAGCCTGGGTGATGGAGTGAGATTCTGTCTCAAAACAAAAAAAGTCCATATTCCTTTAGGCGTTTTTGTTTTTGTTTTTGAGACGGAGTCTTGCGCTGTCACCCAGGCTGGAGTGCAGTGGCGTGATCTCAGCTCACTGCTACCTCCACCTCCCAGGTTCACGTCATTCTCCTGCCTCAGCCTCCCGAGTAGCTGGGACTACAGGCGCCCGCCAACACACCGGCTAATTTTTTTTTTTTTTTTTTTGAGATGGAATCTTGCTCTGTCGCCCAGGCTAGAGTGCAGTGGCGCGATCTCGGCTCACTGCAAGCTCTGCCTCCCGGGTTCACGCCATTCTTCTGCCTCAGCCTCCCGAGTAGCTGGGACTACAGGCACCCGCCGCCACGCCTGGCTAATTTTTTGTATTTTTAGTAAAGACGGGGTTTCACAGTGTCAGTCAGGATGGTCTCGATCTCCTGACCTCGTGATCCGCCCGTCTCGGCCTCCCAAAGTGCTGGGATTACAGGCTTGAGCCACCGCGCCCGGCCAAAAATTCTTTTATAATTAAAGAAAAAAATTTTTTTGGAGACAGAGTCTTACTCTGTCACCCAGGCTAGAGTGCAGTGGCACCATCTCGGCTCCCTGCAACCTTTTCCAGTTCAAGTGATTCTGGTGCCTCAGCCTCTGGAGTAGCTGGGATTGCAGACATGTGTCACCATGCCCAGCTAATTTTTTTGTATTTTTTTGCAGAGGTGGGGTTTCACCACATTGTCCAGGCTGGTGTCAAACTCCTGACCTCAGGTGATCCACCAGCCTCAGCTTCTCAAAGTACTTGGATTAATTACAGGTGTGAGCTACTGCACCTGGCCACACCTGGCTAATTTAATTTTTTAAAGTTTATTTTATGGGTCAGGTGCAATGGCTCACACCTGTAATCCCAGCACTTTGGGAGGCTGAGGCGGGCGAATCATGTGAGCCCAGGAGTTAGAAACTAGCCTGAGCAATGTGGCAAAATCCCATCTCTACAAAACAAAACACAAAATTAGCCAGGTGGATTACATGCCTGTAATCCCAGCTGCTTGGGAAGCTGAGGTGGGAGGATTGCTTGAGCCCAGGCTGTCATGGCTGCAGTGAGCCAAGATTGTGCCACCACACTCCAGCTTGGGTGACAGAGTGAGACCCTGTTTCAAATAAAAAAACTTATTTTATGGTGCTCTACACATTCAGGGAAACTTCTCTAGTAATGAACAATAGAAATTATCCCTGAAAGTATAGTCTTCCAGTTAACTTTTTAATTTTTTGTAAAGATGCAGTCTTCCCTGTGTTGCCTAGGTTGGGCAATATAGTGATCTCCCTGCCTCGGCCTCCCAAAGTGCTGGGATTACAGGTGTGAGCCATTGTGCCCAGCCAAACAGAAAAGTATTTACACAATTCCATCCTCTTCACTAACTGAAGCAGTATGTGAATCTCATTAATCTTTGTACCCATGGCCAGGCATGGTGGCTCATGCCGGTAATCCCAGCACTTTGGGAGGCCGAGGTGGGTTGATTGTGAGGTCCAGAGTTTGAGACAGCCTGGCCAAGATGGTGAAACCCTGTCTCTACAAAAAAATACAAAAATTATCTGGATGTGGTGGCATGTGCCTGTAGTCCCAGCTACTCAGGAGGCTGAGGCAAGAGAATCTCTGGAACCCGGGAGGCGGTTGCAGTGAGCCAAGATTGTGCCACTGCACTCCAGCCTGGGTGACAGAGCGAGACTCTGTCTCGAAAATATATATATATATTTGAGCCTGGGCTCAAGCAATCCTCCCACCTCAGCTTCCCAAGCAGCTGGGATTACAGGTATGTAATCCACCTGGCTAATTTTGTGTTTTGTTTTGTAGAGACGGGATTTTGCCACATTGCTTAGGCTAGTCTCTAACTCCTGGGCTCACATGATCCGCCCACCTCAGCCTCCCAAAGTGCTGGGATTACAGGTGTGAGCCATTGCACCTGACCCATAAAATAAACTTTAAAAAATTAAATTAGCCAGGTGTGGCCAGGTGCAGTAGCTCACACCTGTAATTAATCCAAGTACTTTGAGAAGCTGAGGCTGGTAGATCACCTGAGGTCAGGAGTTTGACACCAGCCTGGACAATGTGGTGAAACCCCACCTCTACAGACCCCTACAGTCTGGCATAGTGCCTGATTTGTTCTGCTTAATAGATCGTGAATGAATAAATGAATGAAATGGTAAAAATCCAGGAAACTTGGAGTGAGTCTGTGTCACTGAGCCTTCTAAGGGGTTGCTTCCCACCTATATGCTGGTTAATGCCACTGGGATCTTCTGTGCAGCTCTTAGGAGAAGCATCTTGTTTGCTCCTCTGCCTCTCACTGCCTCTTCCTCCAATCCTGGGGGTCCTGATTCATGCCTGGCTATGTCATCCCTAGCATCCATTCCTCCCTCAGTATTCTGTCTCACATTGACCTGAGCTGTCCCTGCCCATACCATCTAGACACTTGGGCCTCCCTGGCTGTGCACCCCTTCTCACTTTTCCTAAACCTGTTGCATCTGGCTCCTTCAGGGATAGAGTGATCCCTCACCCACCCTGACTCCATCCTGCCGATACTGGTCCAGGCGCTCCTGATGGTCCATGCTGGTGACAAGATCCACCAACAGGTGGAGCCCTCGCATCCATATCTGGGCCTCCTCAACACTGTTGGCCACCAGGTCCAGGTTGGAGCGGCGGCCATGGAAGACAACGGTGAAGCCCTGCTCCAGGGGGAGCTCCTCTGTCAGGCTACGCAGCAACTCGGAATCATGGCCATTACGTATTGTCTCCACATCAGAGATTGAGACTGCCAGAGAAGAAGCAGGTGAAGGCATTGAGGAAGGGAGTCCAACAAATAGCAGGGGCTAAGAGTGAAGGACCAGCACCCCCTTCTCCATGACACCATAAAAAAGAACCCCAGCCTCTGCAGACTGAATCCCAAAAAGCATTAGTACAGAGAGATGCAGACCCCAGGGATTCAGGAGTCCATATGAATCACTGATGTTTTCAAAGGCAGCATGGCAAAGGGCCTGTGCTGGGAGTGGCAAGACATGGCTTCCAGCCACAAGCTGGCAGTATGACACAAACCAAAATGACTTAACTCCTCAGTGTCCTCATCTGATATAATGGATAGTCCCCTTCCATAGGCAGCCCCAATGGTGATCACAGGAGGACTGGTGGGGATGACAAATGGAAATACATTTGAAAGGCAGAAGCAGTTATACTAAAGCATTATATCCCTAAGTCCAGTTCTCCCATTCCAGGTTTGAGGGCTTCCTCTTTCCAGATGTCTACGAGGGAACCAGAGAAATTCTTTCACCCTCTTACCTCAGCTGGGGGTGGTACGGATTGTGAGCAATTTGTCTCTAAAACAGATTCTCTTAGATGTGTCCTGTGATCAAATTATTTCCTGTTATTATAAAGAGTTCGGCCAATAAGTGCACACTACTTTGTTTTGTTTTTTGTTTTATTTTGTTTTTTGAGACCAAGTTTTGCTCTTGTCACCCAGGCTGGAGTGCAATGGCACAATCTAGGCTCACTGTAACCTCTGCCTCCTGGGTTCAAGCGATTCTCTGGCCTCAGCCTTCCGAGTAGCTGGGACTACAGGTGCCCACCACCAAGCCCGGCTAATTTTTGTATTTTTAGTAGAGATGGGTTTTCACCATGTTGGCCAGGCTGGTCTCAAACTCCTGACCTCAAGTGACCTGCCTGCCTCGGCCTCCCAAAGTGCTGGGATTACAGGCATGATCCACCACACCTGGCTGCAATTTTGTATTTAAAAATATTTATCATGATGGCTAACATTTATTAAATGCATTCTGGTTTTACATCGCATGCTAAGTGTTTTACATGTTAACTAATTGAGTCCTTGTAACTTACTAAGCAGATACTGTTTAATCCCCATTTTACAGATGAGGAAACTGAAGCTTGATGTATGTATGTATGTATGTATACATGTATTTTTTTAGAGACAGGGTCTCACTCACCCAGGTGGAGTGCAGTGGTGTGATCCCAGCTCACTGCAGTCTCAACCTCCTGGGCTCAAGTGATCCTGCCATCTTAGCCTCCCAAATAGCTGAGACCACAGGCGTACAGCACCACACCCGGCTAATTTTTTATTTTTATTTTTTTATAGAGACAGGCTCTCCCTATGTTATCCAGGCTGGTCTTGAACTTCTGGTCTCAAGCAGTCCCCCTGCCTCGACCTCCCAAATTGCTGGGATTACAGGCATTGAGCCACCAGGCCCAGCCATAGCTTAACTACTTGATTTTCCACAGCTACTCAGAAAGTGGCAGAGCTAGGGCTTTAATTCAGGCAGGCTGATGCCCAAGATGATGGTCTTATAATAATAATAACAAGATGTAACCAATGATTTATTATGTTTTACTATGTTCCAGTACTCTCCTGAGCCTTTTATATACAATAACTAATTTAATCCTCATTACAGCCTTATGAGGCAAGTAGTGTTATGATCTCTTTTTACAGGCTCAGATATAGCCACAATTAGGACAGCACAAACGCACACCATCATAGGACTTTGGTCCCTCCCCTGCCAGGCTCCTCAGGACTCTATCCACCCATATATCCATCCCCCACTATCCAGGTCACTCACAGCTGGGCTTGGCACTGCCCCTGGCCTGCCGTGCATGCCAGACTGTCATGCCGTCATTCTGAAGTCTGAAGTATCTTAGCTTCTTCCAGCTTTTGGACCTCACCTTGCGCATCGGCATGCCTTCCTGCATCAGCAGCAAGTCCTGATCAGTGGTCAGCCCTAGGTCAGGAAAAGCAGGGGTTAGGTAGCCAGCAGAGAGGGTAGCAGGCCCAGGGAAAGCTCTCAAACAGGGGTCCAGCCTCCTTCCCTTCCCTGAGCTATATGCTAAGCCCTTTTCCCCTGCAGGGACACTCACGGTCTTGCAGCAGGGACGCCATCACCCACTGTTCCACCGGCTGGCACCAGATCACCTAAAGGAGAAAGGAAGAGCAAAGGGCTCTGGGTGAATCTTAAAGATAGTCTGTAGCTGATTTTTGCTTCTGATTTTGAGTTTAGTGACTCTGAGACTTTAGATAGGTCTAGAAACCTGCCTCAAATCACATAAGGATCAGAATTTAAATCAAGATATGTCTGATCGCAGAGCCTCCGCTATTTCCCATGGCTATCTTCAGAGAAGGCTAAACCAAAGAGTCCACCAAGCACCCCCTTCCTACCCAATAACCCACAGTCTACTAGTGCCACATTTTGCTCACTCCCCACCCTCTCATTATTAGGAACTAACATCTTGTTGGATGTCCCTTTCAGAAACTAGAATCTCTTCACATCCTAGCCTTCTTATTTCCAGGTAGAATCCTTCCAGCTTCCCTATTCTGGGAGCCCTCTCTATGCTCCCACGTAGACTGTCCAGCTCCTGAGGCGACTAGCGCAGACTTTTTTTTTTTTTTTTTTTGAGACGGAGTGTCGCTCTGTTGCCCAGGCTGGAGTGCAGTGGTGCGATCTCAGCTCACTGCAACTCCCGGGTTCAAGTGATTCTCCTGCCTCGGTCTCCCAATTAGCTAGGACTACAGGCATGTGCCGCCACGCCTGGCTAATTTTTTGTACTTTTAGTAGAGATGGGGTTTCACCACGTTAGCCAGGATGGTCTCAATCTCCTGACCTCGTGATCCACCCACCTCGGCCTCCCAAAGTGCTGGGATTACAGGTGTGAGCTACTACACCTGGCCAGACTTTCTTTTTTCTCTTTGACAATATTTAGTTGTCTTCTACCTTCACATGGTAAAGCATATTTTATACTTTTTCTTTACAGTTATTATTCTCACAGTATTTTTTTGTTGTTGTTTTTTTTGAGGCGAGGTCTTGCTCTGTCGCCCAGGTTGGAGTGCAGTGGCGGGATCTCAGCTCACTGCAAGCTCCGCCTCCGGGTTTCCCGCCATTCTCCTGCCTCCAGCCTCCCACGATGGTTGTTTTCATGCATTTGGTTTTGTGTTTTTGTTGAGGCAGGGGTTGCAGGGGTTTAAAAGCAGGGACAGATCTAGATCTGCAACCTACATTAGTCCACCATCTCAAAACTCAAAGTGCTGGGATACAGGGCTTGAGGCAAGCAGCCCTATTCTCACAGGTTTCAAGTAGGATGATAGTGCATACAGTCTCAGACTCATTTTCAGGTATATACCACCTACCAAAAGGTGCCTCACCCATTCCATGTATCCGTGGGCATTGAAATAGTAGCATAATCCAAGCAATTTGGGGCGGGGCTGGACTGGGGTCAGGGTTTGAGACCAGCCCTGGCCAACTTATGGCAAAACCCCATCTCTACTAAATGCAACAGCCAGGCGTGGTGTGAGCACGCTTTAATCCAGCTACTTGGGAGGCTGGAGCAGGAGTGCTTGAACCAGAACAGCAGAGAGGTTGGCAGTGAGCCAAGATCGTGCCATGCACTCCAGCCTGGGCGACACAGTGAGACTCCGTCTCAATAAAAAGAAGAAAAAAACCAGTTAGGGCCGGGCGCGGTGGCTCACGCCTGTAATCTCAGCACTTTGGGAGGCCGAGGCGGGTGGATCACAAGGTCAGGAGATCGAGACCATCCTGGCTAACACGGTGAAACCCCGTCTCCACTAAAAATACAAAAAATTAGGCAGGCGTGGTGGCGGGCACCTGTAGTCCCAGGTACTCGGGAGGCTGAGGCAGGAGAATTGCTTGAACCTGGGAGGTGGAGGTTGCAGTGAGCTGAGATCATGCCACTGCACTCCAGCCTGGGTGACAGAGCAAGACTCTGTCTCAAAAAAAAGAAAAAGAAAAAAAAGATATATGCTGTGAAATATAGGACCTGGTTAAATTGTCCTAGTAGCTGACAACAAAATTCCCTTGAAAAGGACTAGAAAATTTGATTGTGGCCACGCTGATTCTAGTTATGCCCCTATAGAAATATTCAATTCTTGGTTGGGCACAGTGGCTCAGGCTGTAATCCCAGCACTTTGAGAGGTTGAAGAGGGAGGATTGCTTGGGCCCAGAAGTTCAAGACCAGCATGGACAACATAGTGAGACCTCCATCTCTACAAAGAATTTTTAAAAATTAGCCAAGTGTGGTGGTATACACCTGTGGTCCCAGCTACTTGGGAGGCTGAGGTGGGAGGCTCGCTTGAGTCCAGGAGGTTGAGGCTGCAGTGAGCTGAGATTACACCACGGAGCTCCAGCCTGGGCGACAGAGCAAGACTGTCTCAAAAAAAAACAAAAACCAAAAACCAAAATTCTTGGCCAGGTCATGCTGAAACTGACAAATCTCACAAAATGTAAAGCTCTGTGCTTTTGTGTAAGCAAATAACCCACATTTGAATAGAAATATGTTGTGTGTTTCTTTTTTTAAAAAGGTATCACTACCTGAAAAATGTTATGTTCCTTTTTTTTTTTTTTTTTCTTTTTTTTTGAGACAGAGTTTTGCTCTTATTGCCCAGGCTGGAGTGCAATGGCACAATCTTGGCTCGTTGCAACCTCCACCTCCCGGGTTCAAGCGACTCTCCTGCCTCAGCCTCCTAAGTAGCTGGGATTACAGGTGCCCATCACCACACCCAGCTAATTTTATATATATATATATTTTTTTTTTTTTTACGAGACTGGAGTCTGGCTCTGCTCGCCCCAGGCTGGAGTGCAGTGGCGGATCTCAAGCTCACTGCAGCTCCTCCTCACCGGGTTCACGCCATTCTCCTGCCTCAGCCTCGGGCTAGCTGGGACCAGCGCCCGCCACCCTCGCCCGGCTAGTTTTGTATTTTTAGCAGTAGAGCGGGGGACTGCCGTGTTAGCCAGGATGGTCTGGAATCTCCTGACCTTGTGATCCGCCCGTCTCAGCCTCCCCAAAGTGCTGGGATTACAGGCTTGAGCCACCCGGCCCGGCAATTTTTATATTTTTTAATGAGATGGGGGTTTTCACCATGTTGGCCAGGCTGGTCTCAAACACCTGACCTCAGGTGATCTGCCCTTATGACCTCCCAAAGTACTGGAATGACATTACAAACCTATACCGGTACATGTTCCTTAATTTAAAAGTTTAAAATTTTTGACAGTGGTGCACATCTTAAAAAGAACTTTAGGCGGTAGCGGTGGCTCAAGCCTGTAATCCCAGCACTTTGGGAGGGCGGCGACGAGTGGATCACAGGTCGGGAGATGAGGACTGTCACCGGGCTAACATGGTAAACCCCGTCTCTAAAATACAAAAACTTAACCCGAGCGCTTGATGGCGCCACAACCGAACCCAACTACTTGGGAAACTGAAGCGGAAGGCATGGCGTGAACCAGCGAAACTGCAGTGAGCACCAGGCCTCGCCACTGCTCCAACCTAAGGAAGAACGCTACAGTGAACTCCGTCTCAAGGCTTTTAAAATTAGGTAAAAGCAACCATTCAGTTAGTATTTCCAGTGGCATCATGCAGTTAGTTCAACTCCTATATTTTACAGATGAAAAGCAGAAGTCCAGAAATGTGATGTGGTTGCCTGAGGTCACACAGTCTAATTAGTGCCCTGCTCTCTTTTTGGCCAGGAAGACCCTACTCCCGATCACCTAATGGTAATAAGCCTTCCAGGGAGAATGTGGGGTCACTGAAAGAAATACAGCTTCCCTGAGCACAAGACCTGGAGAAGAAGACTTTCTTTTTTGTTTTTGAGACAGAGAGAGTCTTGTACTCTGTTGCCAGGCAGTGCAATGACCTCCAGAGCTCACTGCAGCCTCCGCCTCCCCAGGTTCAAAGCAATTCTCCTGCCTCAGCTTCCTGAGTAGCTGGGATTACAGGTGTGTGCCATGCCTGGCTAATTTTTTGTATTTTGAGTAGAGCGGAGTTTGCCATATTGTAGGCTGAGTCTCCAACTCCTGATCTCAGGTGATCCATACACCTTGGCCTCCCAAGTGCTGTTATAGGCATGAGCCACTGTGCCCTGCCTAGAGAAACCTTTCTAAATGTGTGGTAATGTACAGGTATCAGGAGTGAGGGGAAGGTTCAGAAGAAGAAGTCTTTCAGGAAACAATTTCAGGAAGATTTTCTGGCTTAGGATGAATGTGTGTGCCGAAGGAGACCAAGAGAACCTCTGATTGGACAAAGGGACCCAAAGTGTTTCCTGAGAGCCAGAAAATCATCTCTGCTTTCTGAAGTGGGAGACAGAGTTTGGAATCTGAGGAGAAACTACAGGCTATGTGAAGACTAAGGTGAAATGTGAATCTGGCGGAGGAGATGGCTCATGCCTGTAATCCCAGCAGCACTGGGAGGCTGAGGCCCGGGTGGATCGCGAGGTCAAGAGATTGAGACCATCTGGCCAACATGGTGGGAAACCTATCTCGACTAAAATACAAAATTAGCTAGGTGTAGTGGCTACTAGGGAGGTGGAGCAAGGAGAATCGCGAATCCGGGAGGCAGAAGAGTAGAAAGTAGAGCCAAGATGGCGCCCTGCACTTTCTAGCCTGGCAAGCAAATGAAACTACGTCTCAAAAAAAAAGAAAAGAAAAAGAAAAAAAGCAACAGACTTCTCTTAATTTCTTTTCTTTTTTGAAGACGAGTCTCACTGTGTCGCCAGGCTGGAGTGCAGTGGCGCTGACCTCGGCTTCACTGCTGCTTCCACCTCCAGTTCCGCGTCCCGCCTCAGCCTCCAGTAGCTGGGACTACAGGCGCCCGCCCATGCCGACTGGTTTTGTATTTTTAGTAGAGCGAGGGACTCACACGTCGTGCTTCAGGATAGTCTCGATCTCCCAACCTAAATGATCCCTGCCCAATGCTATGGCTTAATTCCAGCGCCAACCCAGGACCTAGGGTAAGAGGCGGTGACGCGGTGGCTCAAGCCTGTAATCCCAGCACTTTGGGAGGCCGAGGCGGGTGATCAGGAGTCAGGAGATCGAGACCATCCTGGCTAACACGGTGAAACCCGTCTCTACTAAAAATACAAAAACTAGCGGGCAGAGCCTGTAGTCCCAGCTACCGGGAGGCTGGTGGGAGAATGCGTGAGCCGAGGTGGAGCTTGCAGTGAGCGAGGTCATGCACTGCACTCCAGCCTGGGGCTGACACAGTGAGAACTCCGTCTCAAAAAAAAAAAAAAAAATTCTTAGGTCCAGCGGGGTGCAGTGGCTCACGCCTGTAATCCCAGCACTTTGGGAGACTAAGTGGGTGGATCCCACTTGAGAGTCAGGAGTTTAGAGACCAGCCTCACCAACATAGAGTAGAAACCAGTCTCTACTAAAATACAAAACTAGCTTAGGCCATGGTGGTGCACACCTGTAATCCCAGCTACTCATGAGGCTGAGGCAGGAGAATCACTTGAACCCAGGAGGCGGAGGTTGCAGTGAGCTGAGATTGCACCACTATACTCCAGCCTGGGCGATGGAGTGAGGCTCTGTCTCAAAAACAACAACAACAACAAAAATTTCTTAGGTTCTCAGACTCTAGGAGAGTGAATTGGCCTGGGACTGAAGTCTAACCTCTTTTGCCAATATCCTGGCTTATCTCCTCTCTGAATTTTAGCTCCCACCTCTGGGACATGGGGACTCTAGGATGCGGTGAACTTTGGGACTGCAAGAAGATGGCATTTCCTTCCCTTATGCCTGTGTCCAGGAGCCTCACAATGATGTCCTGAAACATGGAAAGTCTGAGAACAGAGCCCAAGTACCTGAACACTCTTACTTTGGAGACTTCCTCCACTCAAACCTGCCTTAAAAAATTATTTTTTCCTCCTTTATCCAATTCTTCTAACCCCAAAGCTTGGCCTTGTTCTTCCAATCCTTCTCCCATTCATGAATCACTATTTTAAACCTGTATTCACATGACTGACATGTGGTCATAAGAGGGCCAGTTTCAAATCAGGGAGCCATAGAGGGTCAGAGCTGGACTTCATTTTATAGAAAAGGAGCCTGAGGACTAGAAAGGTTTGGTGAACTAAAAATAATTAGTGCCAGAGTCATTTAGTGAGTGACAGAACTGGAATTAGAACCAACGTCTCTGGCTGGGCGCAGTGGCTCACATCTGTAATCCCAGCACTTTGGGAGGCCGAGGTGTGCAGATCACGTAAGGCCAGGAGTTCAAGACCAGCCTGACCAACATGGTGAAACCCCATCTCTACTAAAAATACAAAAATTAGGCCGGGCGCGGTGGCTCACGCCTGTAATCCCAGCACTTTGGGAGGCCAAGATGGGTGGATCACGAGGTCGGGAGATCGAGACCACCCTGGCTAACACGGTGAAACCCCGCTTTACTAAAAATACAAAAATTAGCCGGGTACGGTGGCGGGCGCCTGTAGTCCCGGCTACTGGGGAGGGTGAGGCAGGAGAATGGCGTAAACCAGGGAGGCGGAGCTTGCAGTGAGTGGAGATCGGGCCACTGCACTCTAGCCTGGGCGACAGAGCGAGACTCCATCTCAAAAAAAAAAAAAAAATTAGCTAGGAGTAGTGGTGCACACCTATAATCCCAGCTACTTGGGAGGCTGAGGCAGGAGAATTGCTTGAACCCGGGAGGCGGAGGTTGCAGTGAGCTGAGATGGCACCACTGCACTTCAGCCTGGGCAACAAAAGTGAAACTTGGTCTTGGGCAGGAGAAAAAAAAAAAAGAACAGAGGTCTCCATACAATCAGCTCAAGGATCTTACAATGACTCTGCTCTTAGAAAGGGCCTTCTCTAGAAAGCAGGTTGAAGCAAGGCTAGGAATCAATAAGGGACATAGATATTTTGTCTCTCCATCATTTTCTGTTCCCTCTGTACTCTGAATAGACTTGCTTTTCTTTGGTCTCATTTTCTTGCTTTATTTCTGTTTATTCATTTTTTTTTTGAGATGGAGTGTCACTCTGTTGCCCAGGCTGGAGTGCAGTGGCATGATACTGGCTTACTGCAACCTCTGCCTCCTGGGTTCAAGTGATTCTCCTGCCTCAGCCTCCTGAGTAGCTGGGATTACAGGTGTGTGATGCCACGCCCAGCTAATATTTTTATTTTTAGTAGAGATGGGGTTTCACTATGTTGGCCAGGCTGGTCTCAAACTCCTGACCTCAGATGATCCACCTGTCTCAGCCTCCCCAAGTGCTGGGGTTACAGGGGTGACCCACCGTGCCCAGCCTCTTTCATCTCATTTTCTTTCCTTTTCCCATCCCATGCCTGGTCCTTTTCCTTTCTTCCCAGTTCACTATGAAAATAATTTTTTAAATTTATTATTTGTTTTGTATGGAGATGGGGTCTCCCTTTGTAGCCCTAGTTTCAAAATCCTGGCCTCAAGCAATCCTCCTGCCTGGGCTTCCCAAAGTGCTGGGATTACAGACATGAGCCGTTATGCCCAGCCCCATCCCCACCTCACTCTCTCTCCTAATCCTTTATCTGTCTTCCTATTTGCTCACCTAGGTCAGTCTCTCCTCTTTTCTTCCTTCTCCTCATCCCTTCTCCCCATCACCTCTTCCAGTTGGTTCCCTCTTTTGACTCCACTAATTCCCAATGGCTCTGATTCTCATCTCCTTTGAGATTATGGTCCAGAAGGGAGGACACGTGGGTTCAGAACTCAGTAGCATGCATGTCCCTCTGCTCAGCCTCGCTTTTCTCTGTATCCTAGGAGATTGACCAAACAAACTGCCCAGACAATGTGAGTTAGAACCTAGGTGTTCTAGGTCTTGCTGTTTCCTCTGGTGTCTAATGGTAGAATGGGAAGGATGCCCACAGCTGATGCAGGTGCAGTGAGAAGAGAAGGAACAAAGGGTTTGGGAGTCAGGGCACTGGGAAAAACACAGAGGGTGACGTCTGAGAATAAGAAAGTTTGGTCTTAAATATTAACTCCTAGACGCGTATATGGAGATCTTCAACAATACAGTAATTACCTCTCTAATACAGATATGAAAATAGAGACACAAAATGAGGTGGGAAGTAGCCCAGAGCTGCAGAGCATGATTTGGTCCTCAATTTCTAAGAGACTTCATGTCACCTAGAGATGTACTTTGGCAGAGTTACCAATGGCACCAAGGAGATTACAGTGGGATTCAGGGTGTCTCAGTTCTCTCTGAGGGGTAAGAAAAAAGATAATCATTTTGTCCACTCCCTTGCTTCTGGGAAGGATTATACCTAACCTGGTTCATATAGAGGACAAAATGGCTCTGGTCACAGGTCATAGAATGTTGGAGCTTGAAGGTTCTTTTATAACACATCTAATCCAGACATTCCCAGCTACATCAATAGCCTCTGGAATGTCTTATTGAGATTCCTTAGCCCTACCCAAAAATCTACCAGATCAGCGTTTCCCAGGGTGGGGCTCAATAATATATTTATTTTTAACAGGTACACTTAGTACACAGGCAAGTCTGGGAAACCCTAAACTCTCTCCTATCACAGATCTGGAAGTTGTGGCTCCAGGTCCCGTAGCTGGTTAATGGCACAGGCAGAACTAGAAGTAGGTTTTCTTACCAACATAGCACTCTGGTGCACTAAGAAACTGCCTGGCCCATTGAATAGGCAAAGAACAAGTTCCTTAGGTAACTTTCTAAGGGACTTCCATAACTCTCCCTATTACCAGGGATCTCTGATTCCCCATGGTTCTTGGCCAATCCCTATTTTGCAACCCTCAACAATCTGTTAATAAATCTATGCTAAAGCTTAGCTCCTCCAATTTTTTCTTCCCTTATTGAGGGTGGGGCTCACCTTAGTAGTGGCTAGGGTTGGCACTCCTGGCCCTGCATAAGCTGAGAGGTACCTCATATAAAGGGTGACTGATACAGCCAGGAGGAAGGCTGTAAGGATCAAGGAGGATAAGCTAGAGAGAACCAGGAGGTGGGAGCCCTGTAGAGCTGTTGGGATGAGGAAAGGAGTGTAGGGTGCAATTTAACCAGGGTGGATAAGCATCTAGAGGGCAGAGGCAGGGACTCAGGGAAGACAGAGCTTGGAGCAGAGGCTAATCAGAGCTTCCAGACCCTTACCGTGGGCAGGAGAGCAGAATAGCAGTCCTGTGTTTCCTGTGTCTGTGAGCTGTGCTTCCCGAGCTCTGCGATGCTGTGGGATCAGGAAGCCCAGTCTGGCTCCTTTTCTCTTTTGCTCCCCCTGCACTGGCTTGTTTCCTCCCTCTTCTACAGCAGCTGGCTGCTGTGACTGGTGAGTTATAGCCAGAGGGAAGCAGTAAGAAGGGGAGAGGTGTGAGCTCTCTCCAGTCCAGCCCATCCAACTCTTAAAGGCCCAGGACACTGGTCAATGTGAGGGAGTAGTGGGGGTGGGGTGGGGAGAGAAGGATTAAGGGCACCACATCTTCAGGGAGGAGCCCGGCTGCCCTTCATCTTGATGCCAGCCCTCATTGACCCCAATCCCGCAGTAGCTCTCAAAGTGAAGGGAGTGTCCTCAGTTGCAGTGCCCTGTGAATCACTGCTTTTCATTCTGGTTCCCGCATGTAATACGGCTGTCTTTGCCCTTATTTAATCTGGCTCCTTTCCAGAGTGTCTGTTTCCACTGGCCTGCTCCTGTATCTCTGAATCCTGCCTGCAGGGCATTCACTCTAGCTCTGTCACACAGGGAAAGAAAGAAATAAGATGGGAAAAGAGGAAGATGAGGAGAAGAGGAGGACAGGAATGATGACAGAGTGTAGAGGGACAGAGAGGTTAGAATCTATGTATATTTTAGGCACTCATTAAATATTGAAAGAATGCATAGATGAATGTGTGAAACAATTCTTTTTTTTTTTTTTTTTTTTTTTTTAACATCCACTCATTCCTCCTATAAGCATTTGTTCAGCACCTCCGGGTTATAGGTCATAGCTCTCAGAATGGAGGTAGCACTTTCAGGACATACATGCATGTTTATAAAGATGTGTGCCGAGATGAAGCATAGGCTCAGAGGGGAACTGTGTGAAATGGTGTAATTTTAAGTGTGCTGTGGTCTGGCTGCCTATCATAGTTCCCACAAGCATCCCTCAACTGCCTAATATTTTACCATTAGTGATTATAGTTACATTTTTTAGTCCCATTAAAATAAAATCCTCCTAAGTGATTACTATAAAAGTCAGGCTAGGCCGGGCGCGGTGGCTCAAGCCTGTAATCCCAGCACTTTGGGAGGCCGAGATGGGCGGATCACGAGGTCAGGAGATCGAGACCATCCTGGCTAACACGGTGAAACCCCGTCTCTACTAAGAAATACAAAAAATAGCCGGGCGAGGTGGCGGGCGCCTGTAGTCCCAGCTACTCGGGAGGCTGAGGCCGGAGAATGGCGTGAACCCAGGAGGCGGAGCTTGCAGTGAGCTGAGATCCGGCCACTGCACTCCAGCCTGGGCTACAGAGAAGTCAGGCTAGTGGTTACTGTTGGGAGGGGGAGGAATTGTGATGAGATAGGACACAGAGCTGGCTTCTGGCATAGCTAGCTAAACTGTATTTCTAGTTCTAAGTGCTAACAAGGGTCTTCACTTCATAATTTATTAAGCTATATATTCTCTTGATATAGTTTTCTATATGTTTTTAAATTTATTTTTTAAGATCTCATTTAAAATATCATATATCTGTGTTAATTTTTGAAGGCTTAATTATTTTAATTTTTTTCTTTTTTTTTTTTTTTTTTGAGATAAGAGTCTCGCTGTTGCCCAGGCTGGAGTGCAATGGCGTGATCTTGGCTTAGTGCAACCTCCACCTCCCAGGTTCAAGCGATTCTCCTGTCTCAGCCTCCCGAGTAGCTGGGATTACAGGCACATACCACCACCCCCGGCTACATTTTTTTTTGTATTTTAGTAGAGATGGGGTTTCACCGTGTTGTCCAGGCTGGTCTCGAGCTCCTGAGCTCAGGCAATCCACTTGCCTCGGCCTCCCAAAGTGCTAGGATTACAGGCATAAGCCACTGCACCTGGCCGATTTTAAATAATTTTTTAAAAATTCAATCCCAAGGTCAAAGTAGATTTTAAATAATTTATACCTAGGTCGGGTTGTCTATATTCTTTACTGAGAGCAGGTTTTGATAGAAGAGTAGTAGTATGAAGGAAGGGGAGGCATCAAGAGGGAGGCCATTTATGGGGAACAGGAAGATTGGGGGGCATCATAGTTTAAACTGTGCTGATTTCAGATTTGACTTAATAGGGGCGTTTTACATGCTTGTCTTGCTATCCCATTTCTACTTCCCCAACATGGCCAGCTTATTTTTCCAAGCCTCACCTTCACAGTCCACACTCCTCTTCTACACCCCCAGATTATGTATCATCTTTCTGAGTCACTATTTGCATCAACTTAATGCTGCCTAACCTCCTTCCCTCCTGGGTGATCTGTGAGGGGTGTTATCACTCATAGTGGATTTTCTGGGAGAGTCCAGATCTCAAATATTCTGTTTCAATGTTTTCATGAACACAACAGTATTCTTCAGCCCATATGTTCTGATTTTTGGGGCAGGGACTTGGAGATTTTCACAAAGTTAGTATGGTTCCAGAGTGCCAAGGCATGCCCACTGCAGGACTCTCATGACACAGAGGGAGGGAGCAGACAGACAGGGCCCCCGGCACAGTAAATGTCCATCTGGTATGGTTATTCCTATTTCCACCGTGATCTTGGCTGGCCCTTCCCCCACTGCTGTCTATTATTAACAGATCCAGAAACCTGATCAGAGCAGTAGCAGCAGAGGGACTTTCTGGGAACCATGCCCAGGAAAAGCCTGGAAGCCCTAAACTGAAATGAAGCAGCAGCTGGCAAAGAGGAAGACCTAAACATGGTACTCTCGCCCTGCCACCCAGGCCTGCCTAGACCCTCTTCCTGACATCCAGAGCAGATGCCACCCAATTAAATATCTCCGCTTGTCAGGACACTCAGGCTGGAAAGTGTGACATCAGTTCCCCAGATTATCCAACCAAACTACTCAAACTTCTGAAATAAAGCCCAACTCCTTCCTGATCAAAAACGCAACTCAAAATAGTAAATTTCATTTAAAAATCATCAATATAAGGCCAGGCACAGTGGCTCACGCCTGTAATTCCAGCACTTTGGGAGGCCAAGGTGGGAGGATTGCTTGAGTCCAGGAGTTTCAGATCAGCCAGGGCAACATAGCAAGACTCTGCCTCTTAAAAAAAAAAAAATCAAGGCCGGACACGGTGGCTCACGCCCGTAATCCCAGAACTTTGGGAGGCCGAGGTGGGCAGATCATGAGGTCAGGAGTTAGAGACCAGCCTGACCAACATGGTGAAACCTGATCTCAGCTAAATATATAAAAATCAGCCAGGTGTGATGGCATGCGCCTGTAATCCCAGCTACTCAGGAGGAGGCTGAGGCAGGAGAATCGAACCCAGGAGGCAGAGGTTGCAGTGAGCCGAGATTGCAACACTGCACTCCAGCCTGGGCAACAGAGCAAGACTCTGTCTCAAAAAAAAAAAAAAAAAGGACTGGGCGCGGTGCCTGTAATCCCAGCACTTCAGCAGCCCAAGACAGGTTTATCACTTGAAGTCAGGAGTTTGAGACCAGCCTGGTCAACATGGTGAAACCCCGTCTCTACTAAAAATACAAAAATTAGCCAGGCATGGTGGTACACGCCTGTAATCCCAGCTACTCAGGAGGCTGAGGCAGGAGCATTGCTTGAACCTGGGAGGCGGAGGTTGCAGTGAGCTGAGACGGCACCATTGCACTCCAGCCTGGGTGACAGAGCGAGATTGTGTCTCAAAAAAAAAAAAAAAAAATCAATATGAGATCACCTGTAGAATTAAAAGCTAGGATATATAACTTCAAAAGACCAGAGAATATACAAATATACATATCTATATCTATATATATATATATATAGCCACTCCTCCATTCTAACAAAATTTAAAAACAGAGTCCCAGTTCTGCTATTCAATTCATTAAGTTGGCATGGGGAGTAGGCAACAAGGTGGTATTTAAAAACCCAGAGAAAAAGAGGATGGAAAGTAGAATAAAAAATACAAATAGTATTTTACACCAGGAGACAAAACTTTCAGAAAAGGTCATAAAACAAAATATAAGTATGTGCTATTGGTAAAAGTCATGTCTACAAGCCGGGCATGGTGGCTCATGCCTGTAATCCCAACACTTTGGGAGGCCAAGGCAGGCAGATCACTTGAGGCCAGGAGTTCAAGACCAGCCTGGCCAGCATTGTGAAACCCCATATCTACTAAAAATAAAAAAACAGCCCGGCATCGTAGTGCATCCCTGTAATGCCAGCTACTCTGGAGGCTGAGGCAGGAGAATCACTTGAACACAGGAGGCAGAAGTTGCAGTGAGCCAAGTTTGTGCCACTGCCACTGCACTCCAGCCTGGGTGACAGAGCAAGACTTCGCCTTTAAAAAAAAAAGAGTCTCAGAGGGAGGGGGGAGGGATAGCATTAGGAGATATACCTAATGTAAATGACGGGTTAATGGGTTCAGCACACCAACATGGCACATGTATACATATGTAACAAACCTGCACGTTGTGCACATGTACCCTAGAACTTAAAGTATAATAATAATAATAAAAAAAGAGTCTCATCTACAAAAATGTGTTATTAAAAAAAAAGAAAAGGCCGGGCGCGGTGGATCACACCTGTAAACCCAGCACTTTGGGAGGCCGAGGAGGGCGGATCACTTGAGGTTGGGAGTTTGAGACCAGCCTGACCAACATGGAGAAACCCCGTCTCTACTAAAAAATATAAAAAAGTAGCCTGGCGTGGTGGCGCATGCCTCTAATCCCAGCTACTCGGAAGGCTGAGGCAAGAGAATTGCTTGAACCTGGGAGGCGGAGGTTGCGGTGAGCTGAGATCGCGCCACTGCACTCCAGCCTGGGCAATAAAAGTGAAACTCCGTCTCAGGAAAAAAGAAAAAACGTTCCAGCCTGGGCAACATAGCAAGACCTTGGCTCTACAAAAAAGTAAACAATTAGCTGGGCATGGTAGCACTCTCTTTTAGTCCCAGCTACGTGGGAGACTGAAGTGGAAGGATCACTTGAGCCCAGGAGTTAGAGGCTGCAGTGAGCCATGATCATGCTACTGCACTCAAGCCTGGGTGACAGAGTGAGAGTCTGTCTCAAAAAATAAAATAAAATTAAAAAATAAAATAAAATAAAATAAAATAGGTTGAAAGTTAAAGGAAGGTGGCTGTATGCGGTGGCTCACTCATGCCTGTAATCCCAGCACTTTGGGAGGATGAGGTGGGCGGATCATGTAAGGCCAGGAGTTTGAGACCAGCCAGGCCAACATGGTGAAACCCCCAACTCTGCAAAAAATAAAAACATTAGCCGAGGGTGGTGGCACATGCCTGTAATCCCAGCTACTCAGAAGGCTGAAGCACAAGAATTGCTTGAGGCCGGGCGTGGTGGTTCACGCCTATAATCCCAGTACTTTTGGAGGCCAAGGTGGATCACAAGGTCAGGAGTTTGAGACCAGCCTG